>NC_082345.1:17038330-17213330 GCF_027477595.1 Haemorhous mexicanus | reverse complement strand
ATTCCAAGGGCCCGGATGCAGGAGCAAGCATTACTTGTTCCTTTAGGCAACATGAGAGAATGGATAAATCCTGGTCTCATTTCCCTTACTGCTCACAGTAAATAATTAATAATGGGTTAAATAATGGGTTGGTCTTTTGCAGTTTCCAGGGTGTCCCACACTCTTGGGATGTTTTCATCTGAACTGTGGGTTCCCTCCCCTGGCTCGTGGTGAGCTCTCCCCATTCTGTTAGTCCATCCCACCAAGAGCCTTTCTCTTCATAACCCTCTGTCAAATATCTCTGTTTTGAGGGTTCCCTACCTGCCTGAAGCTGAAGTCATTTTGAAATAGTTTCCCTATCCAAAGGTCTAATTGAAGCACCTATTAATTTTCCAAAGTGCAGTCACTGGCCATGATATCTAATGGCTGCTTTGTAAATGTCCTCAGAGTGGGGAGAGATGCATAATTGAGGATTCTAAAGCTTGTGACTGATGCATGGATGTATTTGGGGCTTTATCCACTCCATAACCTGGAGGCATAATAGACTCTCAAATCATTGCATAGCAGGGGCCTTGCCTGCAATTTAGGATAAAGGTCTCTCAGCACAGGCACTCTTGCATTTTGTGAACTTGGATGACCTCTGTTCGCCTCATTTTTTAGTTCCTAAAATGGAAATAGTAGTGTTTTGCCAAGGTAACATTTACAGAGGTAAAACCTTTTGTTAAATGCTTTGCAATCCACAGGTTAAGTGATTTGGAAACAGAGGTGTATTTAAATTGTTACTGAAGAAAAAAAACTCAGGTCTTTTGCATGGAAGATCTACATGTGTTTAAAATAAAACCAAGAGAGCTGACATACTGCATTAAAACAGTAGTAATAGACTTAGCTCACAGCCAACTGTTGAGGACAAAAGTTGTCATTGTTTCTCTGTTTAGGTCTCCCTTCATATGGCTGTGTTTAGATAAGAACTGTAATACAATCTGTTCTCTCTCATTGTTTGGTTTGTGCAGGCACAGGCTTGCTGCAGGAAGTGGTGTATCTAGTGAGTCAGGGAGCTGATCCAGATGAGATTGGACTAATGAATATAGATGAGCAACTTCCAGTCCTAGAGTACCCCCAGCCCGGTCTGGACATCATCAAGGTACAATTTATTGCAAAGAAAGTCTTCCAGCATTTGGGTGTCTTTTTGCTCAGTTCCATGTTTATCACTTCATTTCATTCTGTGTCCCTCTCGTCACTGGACTTGTTTAGAATGTTGCAATGATTCAAAGTGTTAATAGGTCATTTTAAATTGCTTTTATTAAGCTTCATTGTGTTCTGTTTAATACTTTAAATATGTCTCCATGTCCTAAATATCTTGGCAGTGGGAATCAAAGTTCCAGGCCTCTCTTGCTTACATAAACGGGAGCTGGCCAAATGAGGCAAATTTGCTTTGATTCCTTCCCTGAATTTGTGAAAGAGTAACTAAAAATGCAGCTACCCATGCATCTGTATTCCCACTGCTCCAAATTTACATATCTCAATCTTTAGATCCACAGATCCTGGCTCTCTACAGACACTGTAGGGTATAGTTTGAGGGGTCTGGAATATCCAGAGCATGAAATTCCACAGTATTAAGAATCCCTTGAAGTCCAGCTGCATGGAACATAAGTGTGATCTTGTCCTTGCTGCAGGCACTTCTGACAGAGGCATGTCTTGGAATTATTAGGATAACTATACGGGGCCATCCTGTAACAGCTGCAGTGCTGCTTGGACTGAGCAAGCTGAGGCTGGCAGGGATAGAATTAAGCTGCTTGTGGTCAGTGACAACTGCAGCTTCAGCCTACTTTAGGCTGAGAGTATTTAGAGGTCAGAGATTGCTCTTCTTTTTCATCTGTGATGCCTAATCCAGCAAGACCTCAGTGCTACCCTGCTGCAAAAAAGTGGTGGCAGCAGTAAGAGGTTTAGTTTGAGATTACACATTCTTATCTATGCCATATGCTAGCAGTTTGATTCAATATGGATTTATTCCATTTTTAATAGCAGAGCATGATTTCTGTATTGAGACAATTTTGTATCAAATTACAGAAAAAATATTGTTTGAAAGACGTTCAGACACTCAGATAAACCTTTCAGTCTAATTCTGAGGATAAAATAAAATGCAAGGGTAAAATTTGGAAGAAGTCAGGGGTCATGCTTTCAGAGCCTCTAGTATTTTTCAAGGATTTTTAGTGGAGGCATCACTGGAAATAAATTGAGTTTGATATTAAGAATCTTCAATGGTTATATTTTCTTTCTGAGAAGGTCCTGCAAATGGACATAATTTGAAACAAAAGGGATAAAACCCCAATATGACAAAAACCCCAACACATTATCCAACCTTTTGATATTTAAAAACCAGATGTAATTCCCTGACTTGATTTTGAGTCCCAAACTCCTGTTAATTTTAGGAAGTGAATTTGTGAATGGAAGTCAGTGTAGTAGAGAGCCTCAAGTGCAACAGTTCAGGCCAGCTTAGCATATTCCCAGAAGCAGTGCTCAATGGGAAACAATTCTCTCTGCTTTATTTTAGGAGCTGACGTCCCCTCGCCTCATCAAAAGCCACCTGCCCTATCGGTTTTTGCCTTCAGACCTCCACAACGGCAACTCAAAGGTGAAAATGAGCTTTTCATTTTAACTCTCTGGCAGCAGTTGTGCCAGTGCTTTGGGATGAGGAAAAAGCTTTCAACAAGATGATTTTCCCCCCATCACAGGTAATATACATGGCTCGAAACCCCAAAGACCTTGTGGTGTCTTATTACCAGTTCCACCGCTCCCTAAGGACCATGAGCTACAGAGGAACGTTTCAGGAGTTCTGCAGAAGGTTTATGAATGACAAGTGTAAGGAGCTGTTCTCTCTGCACACATTTATTTTCATCTCTACGTTCCTTCTGCAAGTACAGAAGTGAACTGGATAAAGGTGCATTTGTTTTGCATATACATCAAGGAGGTTGCTACGGATAGTGCTGCGGGGATTGAGATTTGTCCATGCAAACTATGAGCTGTGCTTTTTGTAAATATTTGCCTTACAGTATTTGACCCCCTGGGTTCAGCAGTTTGCCACCTGAACTGGAGCAAAACTCAAGTGTACTCTTCTGAAATTCAGTTTACAGGCTGCCAGGTACCTCCTTAAAAGGGGTGAATGCTCCCAGCATCATTTGATTTCAGTTATGCTTCACTATCAGCTACTTCTCAGGAGTGTTTCTGGTCCTCAAGTTTGGGGTTATTTTCCTGGTAATTCCTTTAATATTTGAATTTTAGCCAAAACCTCAAGGTTCATACCTTGGAAGTTAACACAAAATTCTCTAGTTTGCATGGGCCTTATCTGGAGTGCATGAGTGAGCTCGAGTGAGACCTTGAGCTCTGAGAGCAAGATCTCCTCTAGATCTAGAGCAGCAAACCTGGAATTTAAGGGAGCTGATGCTGAAGGAGCTATGTAATACCAAAGGAAAGAAAAAAGTAAAGCCTACCAATGGAGGTTATTTAACAGGCCTAAAAAACCCTTTGCTGCTCCTTATCCTGCAAGCTTGAGCAGGATTAATGCTCTCCTCCCACTCCAGCCCACCTTCAGTTTTCCATTTGCATTCCCTGGGAATGGAATGTTTGCCTGTAGCCCCTGATCAGGAACTTCAAGACCAGAGACATAAGAAAGACACATTAGAAGGTCTTCTAAGACAGAAAGGTTGGATGCTCTTTTCCATGTAAGTATCCCAAGAGTTGTCTCTTTATCTTGTAGCAGCCGTCTGACTTTATCATGACCTCCCAGAGCCAATAAAACATCACAGCATGTTCCATGGCCATAACTGTACAAATGGGAGGTTTGTAATGCACAGGAAATTTAGCATTCAGCTGCTTGTTTACATCTCAGCAGAATCCTGGCATCTCGAACGCATCCAATGGACAAAGAGATCAGTTTCATAGGAAAACAATTTTATTCAACTGACTAATTTTCAATTTTCATAAAGGCACTGAGATACCATTTTTGTTATTCCCATTCCATAAGAAACGGATGCATGAAGGTAATACATCAGTGTTCCAGTTACCAGAATGAAACAATTCTTTTTCAAAGAGAAAAGGTGGCTTCAAAATACAAACCTTAAAAGTTGGTTTTATAATTTTTCTATAGCTGCTTTGCTGAAAAGATAAAATTGACAAAAAAAAAATGTTGGGAAAGAATTGAAAAACTCCTTATTTAAATCCTTAACTCCTACGTTGATTATGTGAAGTTAACTCCTACCTTGATTATGTGAAGTACGTTGTGAGAATTAGTCACTGGTAACAGAGAAAAATGTAGAATGCATTTCTCGTGGGGTTGTCTTGTAATACTGGCAACAAAACAGATTCTTGCAGTTGTAAATACCAAGTCCCAGGGGCTGAACCTCTGGTAGAGACACATAAATTGACTGAAATCAGTGCAGATGTGGACTTAATCAGAGAACTGGGAAACAAATGAGTAAAGTTTTGGGGGGAGGTTTAGGTCTCCCATTACATGGGTCAAAATGAGACACTGCTCTCCTGGGGCAATGAACCACTCCAGTTATTCCATTTTTCTTTTTTATTTTTTTTTTTCCTTTTTGAAAACAGCTTAATAACTAAAGTGTTCATTTTCCTCATGCCAATCATAATGTTTTTGCAGTAGGATATGGTTCCTGGTTTGAACATGTGCAAGAGTTTTGGGAACACCACATGGATGCCAATGTACTTTTTCTCAAGTATGAAGATATGCACAAGGTAGGTTAGATGTAGCAAAAAGGTATTTTTACCACATTTAGCATCCTAGTTTTTAAAGTACCTAAGGCACAAAATTACATTCTTATGTCCATATTTGGGCTCCCTAATGCCTGATACAAATTTTAAAGCACTTGTTTTAAAAATTTAGTAGCTTCTATAGACTTTAGACATTTTCATATCCATATTGATTTACCAGGGAGTCTGCCTGCATATAGAGGCACTGAACTACTTGCAGAGAAGGCAGTGATGTGAAACTGTTCAGTACTTGCTACACTCAGCCCTGGGCATTCATTTAAAATAAATGTCTTGCTCTATGTGCTGTATCAATGAGGGAAAAAAATATATAATCACTATTTTGTCCTCTGTATTTGGCATTTATTGGAATTATTTGGTTTTTTTTACTGCTTTCTGTAAAACAAATCTGAAAACAATGAGGGTATGATCATGTAGCATAAGGTAGATATAATTATTGAGTCCTTACTGTATGCTGGCTAATAAATCCACTTAAATCAGAAATCTAGTGGAAATACTATGTATTTCTTATTGCATATCTTTTTGACAGCTAATGAAAATACTTCAGAATGTTTATTTGACTGGAAAACTAATGCAAACATAGGAAAAACCCAGCTCGTTTCTAAACCTGTAAGAAGAAGAAATCAGGACAACACTCAATAAAGCTGGGTATATTGTAACTCCAGCTTTACTGAGGCTTCTGATGGAGTGGGATTCTAAAAGAAGGTGTAATACAATCAGAGTAAATAAAGTTTAGTCAAAATAATTTCAATTCCATGTTTTTGAGTAATTAATGGATTCCTAGCTGTGCTCACCAGATGGTGGCATCACAGCATCCTTCTGCTTCCTGATAAATATTACTATTTTGTTGTTGCAACTCATACTGAGGAACCCTGGAATTCTGGAGTTGTAAATTAATGGTTATCCTCAGAGGCCACCTCCTCAGATCCTTCCCAACTACAGGAATGCAGTCCCAGAAGCTGACAAAGGAAGAAGGGCTCTCCTAACATTTTTAGTCATCTATTTGACTAAGGTCAAAATTAAAGTAATTTTCAAATCCTCTGAAATGCACTGGTATTTCAAAGGGATCAGTTAAGGGTGGGGTGTTCCCTGAAGTGGGAAGCATCACAATTACTTTTCAGTTGTTCCCTGTTCCAACATCTGAGGGTTACATGGCCATACTTTCTGCCAGTCTGTCTTACTTTAATTGCTCAGAATGTGTTTCTTTTCTGGAAATTGGAAGGTGGCAAAACTTCAGTGCAGTGGTGTTTCTACAACTTCTGCACTTGTATTTTTCACACTCACCAGGATATAACTTATTTTGCAATATTTAAACTCATTAAAAATGTGATTTTTAATTATTGTGAAATAACCTGGGTTTTAAATGGTCTCTTGCAGGACCTAGCGACAATGGTTGAGCAGCTGGTGAGGTTCTTAGGAGTTTCTTATGACAAAGCACAGTTGGAATCCATGGTGGAACATTGCCATCAACTCATTGATCAGTGCTGTAATGCAGAGGCTCTTCCTGTTGGCAGGGGTATGTTTAAAACCCACAGCAAAACTTTTCTTGGAGAAGTTGCAAGTAACCCCCAGGGTGTGTTAGATGTTGGCAAAATATTGCCATGTAAAGGATGGGAGGGAGCTGACTGTTGGTGCAGTTTGGGGGCTGGGTTGTTTTGAAATCAGGTTAGGTAGAAGTGACTGAAAAAGATGGAAGAATCCAAGATGAGAGGGTAATATCAAACCACTTAGTCAGAGAGTCTTTGTCTCACTTGAGACATGATGTCTCACTTGATGGATTCAGCTCCTTGTGCTGAGAACTCTGCACTGATCCTTCTGACCTCTGGCATGCCAAAGCTCACACCATCTTACACAGTTTATCCTGGCCTGAGCCCTGGGGTTTAATTATATCAGGTTTTCTAGAATAGCAGATATTTCTCATTTGGAAGGCATAAAACAAGGAACCACTGCTTCTCTTACAAGCTTTTTATTTTCATTTCTTGCCTCAACTGTTTAAAATGTGCTTATCTTCCAGATGTTTGTTCTGGTGAGAGTCTTTCTCTAAAAACCTGAAGGTGCCATGTGATCTGTTGATACATCTGTCCTTTGATAAGAAATCAAGTCCTTTCAATTACCTTTGAAAAGCATGAGTGAACTTAGGCTCCCTCAAATTATTTTCTGTGGGCTGCTCTACATCACTTTTAAAAATGAGGGAGCCAGGTCAAGATGATCAGGTCCTATGTTACCACTACATATGCCTTACCCAAACCTAAAATCACTTCATACACTAATTTAATCCAGTTCTATTTCGACTTTTCCCTTGTTTTCCACCCATAGCAGTGGTAGCACTTTATGATACAGCATCACACATGAAGCACTTGTTTATCGTCACCAGAAAGTTTCTCAAAGGAATCGATTTGCAGGTTATTGTCCCTTACTCAGGGGTTATGACAGGAATACTTTGGTCTTCTGTGTATAGGAGCCCTTTCCATACCACCACTTTCAGCCAGCCTTCATGTGATCTGCAAATTATAGCAGCTGCAATTTTTTATAATTATTTTCAAATCTCTGATGAAAACGCCAAATCTTACCAATCCCTCTTGACTACTGATTCTGTGTTAGCTGGTTATTTATTCAATTATCACACATTTGGTTGGGACATCCCCAAGTCCTTAGATAAGGTGCTCATGTGGATGCAAGGCTTTGCCAGCAGCAGTGTTGTGTTCTGCTTGTTGGCCCACATGTAGCCTCTTATTTCTACTGTCTACAAATGTTTCAGAAAGAAGCCTCCATGTTGTAATCGAGAAGGAAGGGAGCTGCAGCACTTAATGTGATACTTCGTCATTTGTTCGCTGTGTGCTTTTTAGTATAAATATCCTTATTTTGAATTTCTTTCCTTTGCTGTCTTTGGCTTTTACAATATTTTGTTACTCCAGAGTGTAGCTTCATTAGCAGTGCTTTTTTCCTTCTCTGTTTGTTTCTGTGACAAAGAATGGTGGCAATGACATGACAGCTGGTTGTAATTTGTTTCAAATATTTTAATTTGTCATTAGTTACATTTACTTTATTATTTTGCTTTATTTTAGTTCTTCATTTTTTTTTCTTTTAGCACATTGATCTTTACTCTGAAGATAACCCTGAACTGCTGTGAAAGCAGAACAATGATTAGATATGTTACTTGTATTTGACTCTTATCACATCATAATTTATGCAGTTGCATGATTCAAATCATAAACCAGGTGGGTGATTTTTTGACAAGCTATCAGTTGATATGGTAAAAAAAAGAAAAGAATTATTAAAACCAATCCACTGCGTATGTATGTCGTTTGTAGAACTTGTCATCTGTCCATACATGTTTTTAGGGAGACTCAGAAATAAAAGGATTTTTTTTACCAAGCAGAGGAAGAAAATACTTTATTATCATTATTGAATGGGAAATACAGGGTTTTGTGTTTCATGCTGTACTTTTTGCTGTTACAGTTGCCAGAGCAAGATTTAAGTTAGTATCAGATATTTATGATTTTAAGTGTTTTCTTAATTTATTCTTTTAAAAATAAGTGAGAAATTTGGTGAAAACAATAAATGGCATTTCCAGTGTCAGGTTACTCTGGTCTTTGGATCTCGAAAAGAAATCACGACCCTTTCATACCTTCAGGATTTGTACAAAAGCCCTGATTTCATACAATGGCCCTTGCCAGACATGCTATACCATCAGATTGTTAAGTAATAGGTAGATGTTTCAGACAGTTTTGTCTTTGGTCTCAATTATAAAGTTTCTGCATAAAAGCAATGATAATTGAATTAAATGGGTATTCTTCTTATGCATCAAATGCACAATTAAGCTCCCTGCATGTAGCTTTGTTCTTGCTGTTATGATTAAACTCTGGTAGCACAGTCCCAATTCTCCTTTCATTTATTCCAGTTGAACAAGTCTGGATTTTGTCTTTATCTGCAGCATAAATGAGAAGAGAACTGGGCCTCTCTGTGTGGTTACTCCATGGGGCTTATTCAGCCACAAGTAACCCTGGCTGACTTTGAGTTAAATATATTTTGGACTGCATTGAAACAGTTGTTAAGCAGGCTCCTGCCTTTGGCTGGTAGTTTCAGCAGGGTCACCAGGTTATGTTATGTCATTGGTTGGGTTCCATAGGTTAATTCATATGAGGAAGGTGCTCAGTGTCCATATTGCATCCCCAAAAGCTTCCTATTCCTTGTGTTCAAAATTAAAATGTCAGTGGCACAACTTGAGTACATGGCACTTGTTCTCTTTCATAGATGGAAACACAGAGAAACTTGTATTTAACAAACAAATCTCTCCATGTTGAGAAATGGAAATTCATCTGTTGAACTTATCTCTAGACACAAAATAGAAATTAGCAATGATAATATTATACTCCAATAGTCAGTCTTATACCCCACATTCTCTGTACCTTTTGGATAGTTTTCTAAGCAGTGGGTGCCAGAGGCATGGTGATTCTGAAATGTGTTCTTAGCTGTTGGAATTATTAAACAGCCATAGCTTGCACTGAAAGAAGAAATCCACATTTAAGTGAGCACCCAACCCAAAAATCTGTGTTTGTTTCTGATTAAGGCCAGAGTAAAGTCTCAGACAAATATGAATTCTTCCTGTGTGACACTGGGCTGGTGCAGCTGAAGATGTGTTTTATTTGAAGGCTTTGCAAGCATAGTGCCAGAGTAACTGGGTGAGACAATGAACAGCTTTAGGTCTCATTAAGCTTTCAGAGAAAGCCCAGACTGATCAGAATCTCACAGCTGATACTTAGTGCCCGGCACGATTAGACTGTAGGTATTTGGTGTCCTATTATATCCACCCTCTGATTTGTGTTCTTTCTCTGTGTTTCAGGACGAGTTGGGCTGTGGAAAGACATCTTCACTGTTTCAATGAATGAGAAATTTGATTTAGTGTATAAACAGAAGATGGGAAAATGTGACCTCACATTCGATTTTTATTTATAAAAAATGCATGCATATGATATCCAGATATAGCTAGAAGTGCTTTATGCATTCATTTATTACCTGCTGGACAAACTACTGTATCTATTATGTGTAATAAGATTTAAAGAAAGAAAAACAATCTAAGTAAACCATATCAGATGTAATTATCTTTGATCCTGAACGGCTGTTTATCTTCTAGTATTTAAATCCTTTGTCCACATACAAGAACTTCTCAGACAATACTAGAACATTCAGCTGTTACAGAATATATTATATACGTTTAAGGTATGTATCATATATGCAACTAGAATGTACACCTTTTCAGCCCCACATTGATTATTTAATGTGTTTTATAAAAGCTTGTCACTAGAACCGAAATAAACATCCGGAAACCAAATAAATATTTATTTCTGAGGGAAACAAGTAACAGGCCAAAACAGTATGCTAGAATGATCTCAGGGGTTAATTGTCACATTTATTTTTATAGCAGGTATAACCAAGTATAAATAAATCCCATTCCAAAATAGGAACTGATCCAAGTGGAGTACACATTAGGTTCTGCACACCGTTATCTGTGTGATTTGAGCATGTTCTCGGCACTGGCACTCTCTGGGAGACAGGGCTTGTTCTGATTTACAGCTGTGATTGTCAGCCTGATCCCAAATCCCAACCATGCCTTTATGGACACAGCTCAGAGCTGGCTTCCTGATGGGAGCAGTTCAGCTCCATGCCCAGGGACAGCAGATAGAAGATTCTTAAGCCCTCAGCTCTAGGTCACTCCCTCAGAATGGGGCTTAAAAGCCAGGAATCTGGTGCAGGGACTTTCCTTAAGAGTCAGTCTCCAACCCATGTCACTTTGCTATGTGAATTTCTCCCTTTAAGAGCAGCCCCAGAAGTTAAGGTGCTGAAAAAGCTCCAGTTCCACTGAAAGTTGAGGGCACTTAGCACTGCTTATGGGTTGTTCTCCTGGACTCCACCAGACCTAAGGGTGGAGTGCCAGTGTAAAGCAGGCAAAGGGAACAGCAGCATCTGAGAGAGTTGATGGATATGCCAGCAGGTGGGAGTATTGCACAAATATCCATGCACAATAAGTTCTAGGAATTGTTAGCCATGACTGATCTGGATTATAATCAGGATTCAAGTTTATTTCTCTTATCTTTTTTTGGTCTCTACACAAACAGCCTGAAGGAGGCTACTATCACTACAGAACTCTCCCAAATTATTTTATTGTTCCATTATGTAATGAGATCTATGCTTTTTAGGTTCACAGCTGCAGGAGGCCAAATTTTTGCTAGTCAAATGTTCAGGCTCATCAAAAACTATGAGGAAAGACTAGTTTTTAGTGTTTCAGTTCTGTTGGGAAACTGTCAGTTCAGCACTGGCAAGTGGTGTAGCATGATGTGGCTTGACAGCACTTTTCCTTGTATATTTGTGAGTGAAAATGCTTTCAGTGAAATTTTATTTCTATTTTTATATTTTTAGTACTGTATGACTATTAAGCACTACACATTATACTTCTGTGCTTGCTTGCTTACTGAATAAAAGATGTGTTCTGTGCATTGTGGCTGCTCATTTTCTAGACCTCCCACTCAGGCCAGGTGGTCTTTGCAGACAAACTACAACAAACTTCAGGAACATGGAGGAAGGAGAATTTCCCCTTGCTGCAGATGAAGACAAAATTCCCCCACAGTTTCTGCAGATTAGAGTCAGAAGAAAATTTCATTAGCACAAAAAATCTACTTAAATCACTTAATCCCAAGGATATATGAGCAATATAACCTAACATTTCTGAAGGCACCAGGGAATCCTGCCCTGGTTCCCAGAGCTGCTTTCCTTTGCTGCAGCCAATGCCCAAAAGCCAGGAATGTCCCACAGCCACATTTCTAACAGCCAGGTCCATCCATATGCCATTGCCTGTGCAGAGGGCCACCAGCTGCCAGGCCATGTAACCTGTGCTGAAATTCTGCCTTTGGATTTCTGGTACTTGAAAGCATTTGGGTTTTTCTATAAAAATCCAGGGGTAGTAAGCTCCCTCCTTGAGCATTCAGGACTCAGCCCAATGTTACCAAGACTCTGCACAAACACAGACACCCCTTGGTCCAAATTGTCTGTGGAGAGAATGCCTCATTGCTACCAAAGCACTGCAAATGAAGAACAAAAATACCAGAAAACCAAGAGAGTTTCTTTTTTTCTCCCCTCAACATTCCAGTTTGGTGAGCTGCTTCTGCTGAGGGAACTGCTGCAAAGTTTGTGCCCTGTCCAGATTTGTCAGAGTCCTGAAGGTTCAAGTGTTTATTGCATCGAAGTTGGGCAGGACAGAGGAAAGACAAAAAAGCTGAGGAATAACCAGTAAAGGTTTTGTATAAGCTTCACAACATGACCCCAATAGTCCTGGCAATAATTATAAAGATGCATAGGCTTGAGTCACCATTATAATAAACCATCCAGTCTTGCCTGGGCTACAAATAACACCACTTAGTAGCTACCAGCAAAGGTTGAAAGAGAGGATTAAGGAACCACTTCTGCTCCTTCAGTCAAAAAAAAAAAAAAAAAAAAAAAAGGTTAAACGGAAAATCAACTGAATCAAATAATATTAAAAAATCCCAAACCCAGTGAGCACACCTGTGGGAAGGGCACAGTACAGAAATGATGATGTGTAATCTCACTTCATAATCCATTTGATACATTTACTGCAGGATCTGCAGACTGGTGTCCTCTAGTTTTTGAATCATAAAACATGTGCCAATGAGTATTTTCTTATTTTCTGCTACCTGTCATAGTGTGTGTCATGCAGAAGGGAAATGCAATTCATAAGCAGCTTCATTCTGGAATGGAGAGAGTATCAGCAAAAATGAGCATTTTTTAAAAATAGAACATACCCAGGTTTCAGCTTAATGAGGTTTAGACCTTGAGTGCCAAGTCATACTCCAGTACGAACTGCTGGTTTATCTTCAGAAAGTGGCAAGGAAATCAAGAAAACAGATGCCACTGATCTCTGGTCTATCAGCTTTAAAACCACCACTCTTAAAGATGGGAGAGTGATGACAAATTCTAAAGGCAGACTGGAACAACTTCCCCTTACAGCTCTCAGGCTTGAATCACACTTGGGTGCATGTAACATCCAATGTCCTTCTGACAGCATCTGAGCTGTGTGGTCTTTAATTTAAAATGAATGTGAGAAAAGTTTACAAAAATGCAGGGAAAGTCTTTGTGCTTTAGAGCGCTGTCATGTCAGAATAACTATTAGCAGCTCAGGACTCTAGCATAAGTTGGTTTTAAAAAGGATGAAGAGCTAATGCAGGAATATTAGGTTCTTTTGGTGAGCTGTACAATGCCAGCACAATTTTTCTGGATTTTGCCACTTCATCCACAGGCAAAATTGTAAAGCCATGCAACAACTTTTGCTGGAGTTCTCTCTGTGCACAGATGATAAGCCCTGGCAGTGCAACCTGGAGTAGTTTGAGAAGCTGCCACCTCCAGCTGTCCACACTGCCTCTCTGCCAGGAATGGCCACCACGGAGAAGAGACAGCAAAAGCAAATGTGTGCTGGTTCCTCAGCTGCAGGGATTTACAGACTGACAGTAACTGGAACCGACGTGGATCGTGGTGGCAGATAATGGGCTGTGCCAAGAGCCAAAGCACATCCTCAGGTGCTGCCCTGGCTTGGAGGTGTCCTCCCAGGTCCTTGTCTGAGCTCCTCTTCACCAGCCCTGCCATTGGCCGGAGGTCTCTGCCTAGGAGCAGCCTGCTTCACGCAAAGGCTGAGCCTCACCTGCGAAATATTGTCTGTGAAGCTAGCCCCATGTCCTTGAGCAAGAAGGAGAGAGATCCCCTCCACCACATGGCGTGTGGAACTAAAACCTGCTTTTGGGAGGCATGCTGTTTTGTAGGAGGGAGTGCTGCAATGTGTGACAGCACACAAGATGAAGGAAGAAAGGCAACGTAATGACTGCTCAGACTGAACCCAGTCACAGGCACTAATGTGCCGACTGGCTTGATGTGTGTGGTACGAGTGATATTCAAAGTAACTGCCACGCAGACATTCAATCCACTGTCACCATCTCTGTCACACACTCAGCTTTTGCCAGCACTGAACATAAGATGACAGTTTAATCCTCGCAGCTGGTGTTACAGTGTGTTAAGACTGCAGCCCTTGCAGGCCTTACATCTGCTTCCTTTTGGCTTTGGAGGAGAGTAATCCATTAAATATGGGAATGCTCTAAGGACTCAGAAAAAGTGAACCAACTGGAGCAAAACAAGAACTAAGGAAAATGTTTAGATTTCAAGCTCCACTGGGAAAACAGCTCTTTTGCAGTTTTCCGCAAAAAAAAAAAAAAAAAACACCCATTATTTTTCTCAGGTACCACTCTTGCTTTCCTCTGCACCTTATTCTGCACCCCCCTCCCCCCAAAGGCAGTTCTAACCCTACAGAAACAGATAATCCTGGAAATGCTGCAGGAGACTTTCAGTAGCTGGGATTGCTACCATTCCATAGATGGTAGGCTTTAAACTCGCAAAGAAAGACCCACTGGAGTGGGTCTCCAGTTTCAGGTTTTTAACCAGCCTGCTCCAGCCATACATGCTGAGGGGTTGGTCTCACTGCAGACACATTCCTTGTTCCCTCCTCAGTAAATACCAGAGAGATTAGAGGCTAAAATAGTTCTGATTTGTTTTTAGTATTAAAGATCTGTAAAAGCCTGTGTACTCTAAACAGGATGCAAAAGGAATATAAAAAAGATATGGCATGGGTCAATTCAAGTTGTAAACATTTAGGTTTTAACCATGTAAGTATGGATCATTTGGTCACTCTTTTACTCAGTAATCTGCAGCAATTTACATGAAGTCTTTGAAATTAAGAAGTAATTTCAAAACTATTATTTTATTCTAGCAGTAACTATGTTGCTATGTATAGCCATTACATTTGTGTGATCCTACACACTTCAGCTCAAGTTAGTGTCTCTAAATTAGAACTATCACTGAATTTAAAGGGACTACATTGAAGGTAGGCTACATACACCAATATTTGGGGGAAACTTTTAAAGTGCCATGTAGGGCATTAATCTGTATCAAGAGCTACTGAAATACCGAATCTGTTATTGGATATTGGAAAACAGCATTATCATTTGGTTGCTGATGCATGGCCAGTGAGTCTGGATCCTGCCAGGCACTGCATTTTTTTCCAGAATGTGGCTGCAGTATAGTTTTCAAGTAATCTCCCTCAACCTATTAAAAAAAAATACACCAAACCTGAGGGACAGACATAGAATAAGGCCTTTTTAGTCTTTTTTCATGTTGGACTGCAGTGATTTAAATAGTCCTTTAGCATGTCCAGGAGGTCATCCCTAACTGCCCCCAATGAAGAAGAATCTGCTTTATGTGTATTTTAATCCACAGTACTGCTTGACAGGAGTTCGTTCACCTTTCCACTGAAGTACCTGAAACAGGGATGTTTCCTAGCTAGGACCTTTATAAGCCAGTAGTCTGTCCCTGCAGCCCAGCATGTCCTGATAATCAGAATGAGCTGCTGCACAACGAGGAAGAGATGGCAGAGGCAGCAGGGCACACCAGGAGGCAGCCTGTGTGCTACTGAACCTCCTTATGTGATGTATTGCAGGTTGGCTTTCACTTTGTGCGTATTTCTGCCTTTGGGACACAAAATTACTTAGTCACTACATACAAAATTCTCTTTTCCTCTAAAATAAATAGCACCTCCTCTAGGTGATTTCAGTTCTGCTGCATTATTGGGCAGGTCTCTTGGAGGTGGTTTGTCCAAACAAATGGCATGTGCTGGAATCCAGAAAACTGTCACACAGGGACAGATGACATGTGAGAGAGAACATGGTATCTGTAGGATTGCTCATTCTTTCTAGAGAGTGCTGTCATGTTTATTTGCTTCCATTTTGTATGTTCCATAAAGCAAATGCTGCTGCTGTTTTCCCTGCATTGTATGAAGTGAGGAGGGAAGTTCCTTGGTCCTTCTCTGAGTAGGTCAAAGGCTGGCTGTAAGTAGTTGATACTTCTGGAATGTTCCTTTTCCTCTCGAGCCATGGAAACAGGGAAGACTAGCAACTGCAGACTGACAACACTTTGATTAGGGATTTCATATCTGGAGTTAGCAAGGTGCCAAAAGGAAGGCAGCAAGGAGACACCATCTATACTGTGGATCGTCTGATTTACACGTCAGGATTTTGCCTCTGGCTGGTGAACACTGGCAAAGATGCTGCCTGCTTCCAATACACAGCTCCAGAAAGAGTTGGGAGGTGGGAATCATTTTGCAGGAAACTCCTGCTTCCCCCAGTATTTGGATTTCAGGGTGACTTGCCCTGTGTGTCTATAGCACAAGTTGGTGTGCAAAGCTGTGCTGAGAGAGAGAAAGGAGTGAGGGGAAAGAAACAGTGTGAAAACCACCCTGCAGATCCCAAAGTCACAGAGGAGGAGGAGAAGAAGGTGGCGGTGGTGGTGCCCTGGGCAGTGAAGCAGTGATTCCCCTGCAGAGCCATGGGGAAGCAGGGATTTCACTGCAGCCATGGAGAGGACTGTGCTGGGGCAGACACCACTCTGGACCCACATTTTGCTAACCTCCAGGGAGCCTGAAGGAAGCTGCAGCCTGTGCACAGGCCTGAAGGAAGCTACTCTGTGCTGGAGAAGATTCCTGACAGTAGCTGTGGCCTTTGGAGAGGAGCCCATGCAGGAGCTCTCTGTGAAGGACTCTAGCCAGTGGGAAGGACACACACTGGAGCAGGAGAAAAGTGTGAGGGGGAAGGAATGGCAGAGAGGCCTTCTACATTTCTGTCTAAGCTGACCAGAAATACAACATTTGCAAGATTCATCCATCTTGTAGCTATGGTGAAACATGGCTCAGCTGCAGGACTACACATACAGACACTTGGGAAACTCCTATCAATTAAATTATTGAAATGAGAGCCAAATCTCTTAGTGGCTCTAAATGCTGTAATTCTTCTTAAGATAGGAAAGCAAGCAGAGCTGTTCTGATTTATGGTAACTGAGGATCTTGCTCTCACACTAGTAGGAATGTACTTAAAAATATAAGCAGTGGGTCTGATTTATGACTTTTTATGCACTGCTGTGAATTCCAAGTAACACATAAATCAGGAGCTATTCAGTGCAGGTAAGTTATTCTTGATTCATGCACTGATATTGTGCAGGTATAAAGGCAATGTAAGTGAGAAAGAACCAGGCTCAGTATTTGATGAAACTTGAAATCTGTTTGCTCTGTCAATAACTTTGACTTCTTATCGATCACGTGCTGTTTCTGAAGGGTCTTTGAGAAAGACAAGCTTAGACCTGATGCACATATACTCCAACCAGAAAATGTTTTAGAGTCCAGAAAAATGCCAGCTGACTTCACAGGAGTGTTTCAGAGCTTCATCCTGAATTTCTGTAGTCAAAGATATCTTTGCAAATGACTTCAGCAGCATTAGGATGTGCTACTACCTACCATACTCCTGTTGTAGTCTAGTTACTGAGCCACAGAGCTGCTGCTGCATCTGCTTTTTGGACAGTCCTTTTGCTAACAAATCGATTAAAATAGGATGCAGTAAAAGGAACTGAGTAGTATTGAAAGGTCTCTGAATTTCCCTGGGCTGGTACAAGTATCTGAGGAGGTAACAGCAGAACCATCACGTGTGTGTTTGTCTGAAACATTTTTGTTGTCTGAAACGTGGGTTACTGCCCATATTTATGATGGGGTAGGTCTTGCAGGCAGAACTGGTTCGTTTGTGTTCTTGGTCTTTAAGAAATGGACTCTCCCTGTTCATGGTTTCTAAGGAGCCAAACCTGCACAGGTCCCAGTGGCAGTGTGTCAGCCACTGTGGTGGGTTCGTTTGTTCATTCATTTTGGGTGAATTTTTTCAGGGTGGGAGGCAGAAGGGCTTTTCTACCTATGCAAAATACTGCACAGTGCTCCACTTTCACTGGCTGACAAGTAAGTCTTGCTGTTGTTTAGCTGTTTTTCGCTTGGCTGTGCAATATCTGCTTTCTTTTCATATCTCCCTTTACCGAGTTGTAATTGACGGAGTGGTGAGTTGACCTTGACTGAACGCCACCTACCCTTTCTATCACTCCCCCTTCTCAGCTGGACAGGGAAGACAAAGGATAGAAAACAACTCAAAGGCTGCAGAGCTCACAGAATTCCCTGTGCTAACATTTGCTTTCTATACTGTGATAAATGAATGGCAGGAACATGGTGCAGTTGATTGGCACATATCAGAGAGAGGAGGAAATATGTTGTAGTCTCTGACTGTCACTCAGCTTGGAGAGAAACCAAATTTCTGATTTTGAATTACGTTTGTAACAGAGAAAACAAGGTCTTGAAATATTTCCTTTGAAGTCTGATTGGGTTAACCTTGTAAGTATCACTAGAACCACTCTGTGATTGAGTGCATAAGAATGTCAATATGCAAAAGTGGTTTTGTGACTAATGACTATAAAACAGTATGGAAAAGATTGGATGATAGCACCATCAGCTGTTTTTTTCAGCACTTAAAACCCTTTACATGGGAGGAAAAATGAGCTTCATCATACCTGAATAAGCTTTGGAGCAGCCTGTTGCCTAAAATCAGAAGAAAAATTTTAGGCACCAGGCCTCTGCCAGAGTTTTGGTCCCTAGATTTCCCATGGTTCTTGGAATCTTGCCTAGAGCTGGGAGCAGTGCTTGCAGGAGCCGTTGGATCTGGGTGGCTGCACAGAGCAGATGCAGATCCCTCAGCCTTGCCCTCATGGAGCCACACGGACACCACTCTGGAAATGCCACGTCTGATTGCTGTTTCCCCACTTCACTCTTCTGTTTGTACTTGCAGTGTAGTTTGCTGCAGCTTTCCTGGAAAAATAATACTATCTCTTCATGAAACAGAGTAATTAGTTTAATGAGCTTGTGTCTAGTATATGCATTTTTCTCCCCAAAACCCTGGAACTCAATATCAACTTTTAAAGCAGCTGTGCTGCTTAATAAAATAGCAGGCTTTCTCAACTAAAAGGTGGTGGGTTTAAATATATTTAGAGTACTTTAATGTGCACAGACTTCAAGATAACGGCAGAAAACATTTCCAGGTATAATTCTGTGGCAAAGGAGTTAGTGTAAAACTCCAGCCTCCTACTCTAAACTGCATATCCAAAAGTGCTGACATAGGAGATAGCACCCAGCACAACCATAGAAATTGTGAGCTCCTCTCATTTGGTCACTACTGTCAGCAAGATGCATCTATTGTTTGATGTATTCTTTTATTAGCAAATTATATCAAGAATTCAGTTTTGTCTCTCTTGTTGCTGTGCCAGCCACACTGCTTCTTTTGGTGTCCTGCTCTGCTGTAATCTCATAAGCCAGGGGAGACCATGGCCAGGATGCAGACTGCAGAACCCAGAGCCTGGCATGCCCCTGCCAAGACATCACACTTGGACCTCATTTTACTCACAACACAAAATAGTTATGTGGCAGCAGGCAACATTCAATTAAATCAACTGCAGGTTGTGTCCACAGTCTTGGAACTTTAGGTCAAAATTCCTGGTTAGGGTGTGGGACACACTTTCTCCACTGCTTGGGGAGAAGTCATCTGTGAGGCACACTGTGTTTGCTGGATCCTGTGGAATGAACTAAACCCATCTAGTTCTGCAGATGGGAAGAGCGTGGAAGAGGGAGCCATGGCCCTGCTCACACAGCTCTTTCTTCTCCTGCTTATATGTGATGAAACAGGGTCTTTATTTCCTTCCCCACTCTGCAGTCCACTGAAACTTGAGAGAGGTGAGTCTTTTGGATTCTTTTCTGATCTGAAGTCACTACAGAACCACTGGTTCCGATTATAATGGATTTGGTACACATCTTATCCTTTGACAACGCCTTTGGAAGGACAATACACTTACCAAACAAAGCTCGTCTTCTGAATAAGTAAGATTTATAGTTTATTCCAATCAAGTATGAATTTTCTGGTAATCCCAACCTGGACATTTCTCTTGCAAGTAATTTGTAATTATTATCATGTGAGGCTTCCTCCATCACAGTTTGTGCCACTTTTCCTCCTCTCCTTGCCGTGCAGTTTTAGATTTAGGGTCAGATTCATTGTAGGAGTAAGCTGTGACAGCTCTATTGATTTCACTGGCTCTGTATCCAGCTGTGAATTTGAATGCTTTCTTTTGTCAGAATGCCTCGAAGTTGAAATGAAATGTACAAGGCATTTGTGATTGTGTACCTTCATTGTAAGGAAGGGATGAGCATAAGAAAAAAATTGGCCCTGGTAAAACTTCAGCAAAGCTGTAAATAACAAAAAGCTGCATTTTGCCATCTTGCTTTTTGTAAAGAAAGCTTCTTCTGAAGGCAGTTATGTTTTGTTTAAGAGCAGATCCTAAGCTTGGAAAAAACATAAATACCTATGAACTAGATCTAGAGCTCAAATTTGTGTTGAAAGCCTCCTTTTATCCAAGTAGAAGGTAAACAAATGCTCATTGGTAGGGCTGAATTTCGCTCATCATGAATCCAAAAGAAACATCAGGGCAAATCCATGAGAGCCAGAGGTGTCTTAAGTAAAATAAATCATCTCTGTACACTCTATTGCACTGCCAGGTACATCACTCTTCATTGCTGGTTGTGCTTTTAGTGGGAAAGGAGCTGAGATACATACCAGTCACAGACCCCTGATCCAGACAATGATCGTTGACCCCACTGCTACATGGCATCCCTACCCAAAGCTCAATAACTGAATAAAGTCTCTACATTGTCCAGGGCAATGATCTGTTCTCTGTTGTTTGAAGTGTGAGCGCTGCTGTCATGGAACACAGTTGGGCACTCAAAATTATTTGAACTTTTAAAACTTAAGTGTGTATTTGAACTTATTGTTTAGTCTGTAGTATCAGAAAGAGAAACCCTGGAATCTTTAATTACTTACAGTTGTGTTTGGCTAGTTATTGCTTTCAAAGATGTGGACCTATCAATAACTGATTTGCATATACATGTCTAGGAAATTACATTATACGTTAATAAATTTATAGAAATGAACTGATTTATATTGAGTTCTGAAATAAAAAACAAAAAAGTGATTTTGCCAAACTTAGGAGTATCTGGATGAGTGCCTAATACATTTTACAGCTACATCTGTGACCTCTGTCCCAGATCCCAAATTTTTCTCCCGGGACATTGGACAGATCTTACTTCAAAATATAGTTGACAAAGAAGATGAACTGGAAAAAGAAAGCATTTCAGATGCTTGATATTGGTCAGACTTTGACAGTCTCAAAGGGTGGGTTCAGGGAGTGTTGAAACCTTTCTCTTCTGTGTAGCAGAAGTGAAATGAGACGCTGGCAGGGCCATCCTGTGTCATCGCTGTTGATACTTGTTTACAGGCTGTCCCTGTTTATGTCACAAGCAAAACTTCGAGTGGGAGCAGGTTTCCAGATCAATAACATCGAAAAGTGCAAGACGTGGTCAAAACCTATTCAAGTGAAAGTTTTAAAAAATTGCAAAATAATGTGATCTGAATTTGACAACTGGAATGTTTGCATGAGATTTTGTTTGTGCAATGTCTCTCTATGTGAAAGAGCTGCAGTTTGCCAGCAGAATTTTTTGATTTCAGAGAAGATCTCACAGCTTAAATTCATATACATGCAGTGTTATGAATATGCATAGATTAGGTTGTGAACTCTGAGTCAGAGACCAGCTGGTTTTTGTCTGCACAGTGAGCTTCTCTGCTCACTTTTGGAATTTGTCACCTTATAAACCACCATCAGATTGGACTTGAAGGAGCACTGGGTGTTTATATGATATCATAACTGAGGCCTATCAAAACCAGAGGAAGATTCTGATGCACAGTCTGCACCAGCATTATTGTATGCTTCAATTTCTGTCCTGAATGTGGAGGTGAAAAAGTTTTATATTTATTCTTTTTCTTGAAGTACTTGACTGTCCTTTGTTTGTTTAATTTAGGTGAACTGCTCTGTTACATTTGCATTTTAAGCTAATCAGTCTATAATGGGTTAATGGTGTTGATTTCTTTGCTAATACTAAATTATCATTAGGAGGACACCTATCCTCCTGAAACACTTCAAGAGTCTTTTGGTAGAAGAGAGGGATGTATCAGTGAGATTGATGAGAATGAACATGTTTTCATAAAAACATATGAAAGTTCATAGAGCTAAAGCTTTGAAAAAAATTATCTTATGTGATGGAAAAGCTTGTAGGTTGAAAGTTTTTTGAGAGGGATTCACCAATATTAAATTAATTCCCTGCCTAATTCTGGACAAATCATTGAGAAGTAAAAATGTATCATGTGCAAAATAAAACCAAAACTGCAAGAGAAATTTATTTTCACTCAGTTTGAGGAACTAGTAATCCAAATGAAGTATTTAAAAAATCTGACATCAGTTTAGGCCTCATCCATGTATACTAAAATACAGACCCCAAATATTTTCAAAGTTACAGGGCCGTATATTGATTTCCTGCCAAACTTCCCTAAAATTGCCAGAAGTACCAGCATGTTCAAAAGGTAGGCAAGAGTTCTGTAGTTTGCAGTCAAATTTCTCCTAAGCTGTACTTGTGAATCACTTGTGGGTTGTGGAGCTCTCTGTCCATAATGTACCTGCTCACAGGAGCTTCTAGTGATACAGAGTTATGCTACACTTTTCCTTAAAATTGCTTTTCCTATATGTGCAAGTGGCATAGTTGCCATAGGAATGTTACCAGGTTGATGAAGGGCATGGTCTGCTAAGCCACTGATCTGCTCCTGGAAAAATATGAGCCTTTGAGACTATTCAGTCTGTTCTCTAAAGTAACAGGGGTAAGTTGTTGTGTGTGGAAGAAGTTGTAACTGATTGATTTTAATTGTGATTTGAAAATATGCCACTCAGCTTGGCATGTCTTTAAGTGAAACAGGGAAGTTAAGCCAAGGGACCCACTGATGGAAAAGTTACAATGTTTCAGGATGCTTTTGTAATAAATAATTATCTTTCATCTTCCTTTTGTGTAAAGTAATTTTTCATTAATAAAGTTGTGAAGAGACCAGCTGTGTGTGAACTGGCATTAAATTTGGATTCTTCCTTCAATGAAGTAAAATGGAAAGTAAAGTTGTACTCTGCATGAAAATAAAAACCCTGAGCAAATCTGTGCTGTCACAGTAGCTTTCTTAGTGGAGCACTAAATAGTTTTTACTCCTCAGTGAAATATAAAGGATGAAAATCTGCAAGAGGCTCTGCAGGGAAATTCCTTTTCCTTAATTTTGTCTTCTGGATTTATATGATCTGGCCATCAGTAAGGGGTCACCTCAAAAAATATTCTGTAAATTCTGATCCAACTTTGTTCCCAGCAAGTGCAAAACTAAGAAAACTCTCAGACAAAGAGAGAATGAAGGAGTATAATACTGAGGATACAAAAATGGGATTAGGACTTTGAAAGGAAGCAGGAGGAAGAAGAGGAGCAGCAAAAGAAAAGAAGAAAAAGAGAGGCACCTAAGCCACTTTCTCCCAGAGAGACAGGGGAGCTTAAAAATTCTAATTAATCAGTGAAAACTAATTAAATAACAAATGACAGAACTTTCCTGGAATAAAAGGTTAATCTTTTCTTTATTACATGCAATGTAATAAAATGTAAAGCTTTTTGTACGCTTGGGGTTGGATTTTCTTCCAGTATTCAAGGAGAACATATGTTACTCTTGACTTCCTCTCAAACTCATTAAACTGTGGAGAGTAAGGATCACGCTTAGGCAATCTTGTCCTTTGCCACTCTGGTTTGTTAGGAGCTTCTCTGGGGCTGTCTGCTCTGTACAGCTGAAATACCAGCACAGGGGTTTGTTTGCTCGAGCTGCCAGGCACAGAGTGGTGAGATTTCCACGGGAGGGCAGTGCAGGTGCTGTTTTCCAGGAATGGGGACGGAAGGAAATTTCAGAGATGCTCTCTGTTTAAAGCTCAGAATTCAGTGGCTGAGTTGACGGCAGTGCTTGGCTTCTAGGACTTCACCCCCCAAAAAAGAGATCCAACTCAAATTGCGCAAGGCTTTTCAGAAGTGGTTAGTTGAGACTGAGCAAAGGGGGATGTGCAGAGGGTGCAATTTGGCACCAGTAGAACCTACTTGCACAAGCAAACCTGGCTGGTAGTTGACTCTGAAAATGATCTATGATGGTGCTTGATGCAAATCAGTAGGGTGAGGAAGAAAAAAGCAAAAGCAAGGTGATGTGTTTTCACCTTTTAAAAGGCTTTAAAACTCACTGGTGACAAATGGATTGGTGGTGTGTGCTGGGGAGAAGAGGAGGAGAAAATATGATTGTAGTCTGAAAAATACTTGAGCAGAGGGGACAACTTGTGCTATAATTTCTTGACCTTGGGACTCAGGAGTACACTGTCATTCCAAAGGTCAGATCAAGCTTAAGATGATTTTTTGTGCTCTGTATGGCAGCCAAAACAAAATCCTTCAAGAGAAGTTATTTTACACTAACAGTGATCACACCTGTGGTAGAGGAGCCACATTTCTCAGGGATTCAGATTTGTGGTGATTTTCTCCAAGAGCAGAGCAGAGCTGTGAAGAGCAGCCACAAAAAAAAAAAAAAAAAAAGGCAGGATCAAGCCACTTTCTTCCATTTGTAGTTGTTCACATGCTAAAACAAAGCTCTGCCACTGATGTTCTTACAGTGGTCAATGGTACTGTGGAGCACTTGTGGTTTTTGTCTGCTGATGACTTGTGGTTTATGTTCACCTAGTCCTTTTTATTGTATTTATTTTCAGATTGAGCAGCCACAGCTGCCAAACAACAACATTAAGTCAGCTGGAATCCCTGCTCAAGGAGAAAGTATGTTGACCAGGGTGATAACAGAAACCACATGCAGAGGTAGTAATTCATTTCGGATAAGTAGATGATCTTGATGTACTGATATCAATTTAGTAACAAGTTTTAAAGGATGTTGCCCTGTTGTTGTATCATGAAGATCTATTCATACTTGCATGATTAAGGGGTTTGTTGTTGTTTGGGCATTTTTTATTCAGCTCAATGAATATTTTAAAAGCCTCTTTTATCCCCACTGTGAATCCCTTTTTAGCATCAAAACCCTAAGAACTCCTCTTTCAAGCAGTCTTGCTACAAATCTCTGGTGTAGGAATGACATAGTCCCACAATTTTATTTCATAATGTGCTTGTGTCTTGACTTTTTTAAGAGACTAGATTCTCCATGGCAGCACAACTTCTGTATTGCCCAGCCCTTTGCAAGGCTTGTGTAAAACCTACTGTCACATCACTAATGGTATTTTAGGCATTTTGCTCTCTTTTTACACAGATGTATCCAGATACTTAAATCTCAACACAAATTTGAACAGTGCAAACCCTCTCTTAAAAACCAAGGAGAAAGTGGTCATGTGACTGTGGAAAATCTGTATTTTATTATTTTATCTTTGCAGAAATGGTCATGAAATTTTTTTTATAAACACCATGGTATTTTAGTATATTTGGGCATTTGCAACTTTACTTAATGTCACATATCACTATCATTAGCAAATGATAATAAATAATAGTTATTATTTACCAGGACACAGAAGAGTATTTCATGACTTTCACAGCACTATGTGACAGTCTGTTGGCTCCACCCTAAAACTGCTCATAGAAGAAGAAATACAATAAACATACCCTGATGCAAATTCCTAGGAAAATCCAACCTCCTGCTGTGTTTGGCATGGACTTGGCCTGTAATTTGGGAGAAGGAAATAAAACCTTTGTGATTTCACAGCTGTTATTGCACCTCAGGGCTGCAGTTGTATTTGCAACCCATTTGCTTCTCTTCCACCGAGTAGGACATGTGAATATATCCTTACTCCAGCCTGAATAAAATATTAACATATCGCAAGGCTGTTAGGACAGATTGTATCCAAGACAATCTTTTCTCGCTCTAGAAAAGCCTATCAAGCATAACTTGGTATAGTTGTTATTAATGCCATAGCTTATTCATTTGGCTATATGCACCTAACTGAAGAGCAAAGTTTATATTTTCATGTTAGGTATTTCCTATCACAAAAGAAACTGCCGAAATGCTTTTTGTTACAGAATTTATGAATTGAAAATATCCTCCAAAGTTCTAATTAGGGCTATATTTATTTTACAAGGTCTCGCGGTATATTTTTCAACAGCCTTGTGAAGTAGAGCTGTTAAATGTATTTTATTATATTAAGAGAAATAATTAATATCTTAAGGCAAGGTTACTGCTACCCATGTGTCCCAAGAACAATTCAGTTAAAGAAGTAAATATAAATGCAATATGTATTGATGCATGATGTACACAGATAGTCATTCAAACACACTAAAGAGTTAATTTACTCTGAAATATTTATTTGTGACCTATCACAGTGGTTAGTCTCAAGCTAAACCTTATTCTGCTTCTGTTTGGATGCACGTAAACTATCAAGGATACATTTATATTCATAACTCTGAGTTTTTAATTGGCACATGTGTGATAAACAAACAAACAAGCAAACAAACAAACGCCCCAAAACCCTTTCCTCAGGAAATCTGCCCCAGCCTAGGCTTCCCGTGGGGTTGCAGCATCCTTTGGACATTCCCCTGCTCCGGTGTTGGAGCGTGTCCAGAGAAGGGAAACAGAGCTCTTGGAGGCTCTGGAACATGAGGAGTCCAATGAGGAGCAGTTGAGGGAGCTGGAGTTGTTCAGCCTAGAGCAAAAGAGGCTCAGGGGTCACCTCCTCACTCTCTCCAACTCCCTGACACGAGGGTGCAGCCAGGTGCGGATCAGCCTTTTCTCCCAGACAACCAGCAACAGGACAAGGGGAAAAGGCCTCAAGCTGCCCCAGAAGGCTCAGGCTGGATATTAGGAACAATTTCTGCCCTGAAGATGTGGTTAAGCATTGAACAGGCTGCCCAGGGAAGTAGTGGAGTCACCATCCCTGGGAGTGTTCAGAAAATGAGTGGATGTGGTGCTTTTCAGCACAGTTTGTGCTCAGTTTAAGGCTGGAGTTGACGATCTTGGAAGTCTTTTTCAACTTTAATGATTCTATGATTCAAGAAGACTGTCAAGACTCCAAAAGTAGGGACAGGATTTGTTTCTCACTAGCAAAAGGTGGCGTAGAAAGGAGCCTCTATTTTCATGACACAGTTTCCTGAATATTAAACATCTCCCAACTTTGCTCAAGAGCTTGCAACTTGCAACAGTCTTTTTTTTTAATGGCAGCAATAAGACTCTCCTGAAGTGAGTCAGTCTCTACAAATTATAGTCTCCTTAAGAAAATAATCCAACCACTGTGAAAGTTTGTCAAAATGTAAAGATGATTCTGTACTGCATGTGCACATCCATTTTCTGTGGAAGTCCTTCACTCAGAGCTGTCTGGTGGGACTGAGAATATTATATTAGCCAGATTAAGAACCCAACTGTTTCTATTTAAAGATTACTGAAGTACTGTGATTGATTCACATTTACAATCAGGCTGTTCATGTAAGGAAGAAAGTAAAGAGGAGTGAAAATTGATTTATTTGGCATGCTTATTGTACAAATTTCAAGGTCTCTAAAAATTGTTAATGGATTGTAGAGGACTATCATTATGAAACAAGCATCAGACCCATATATTCTACGCCCTCCCTCTACTTTTATCTCCCCTCCCCCATTAATTTTTGATTTTATGTTTATGAGGATCTGAAAATAGTCTGATTCTTTTCTATCTGGTTTGGGCCTATCTTTACCAGCTGGTAAATAGGAAATGTTCACGGTAGGAAGCCAATACTCTGAAGAGTGTAAACAGATGGAATCAATATAAAGTGACAAGTTAGACTATGCTACTGAGAATACAGAGCCAAAACTAAGAGCATAACAGTCACGATACTTATTTTGTTCCAATTCATTTGGTACTGAATAGCACTTCATATATGCACAGCTGTGTCCTTCCATTTTTTACTTTCTTTCTTCTGGTTTGATGATGACAATTTCAAAGAAAAACTTTAATTAAAGATTTTACACAGAATGGCCCAAAGCAGAATATAGAGAAAATGAGCACGGATGTGTTTATAGCACAGAGAAGAATATTTTTCAGGCATTTATTTCCTTTCTTTCTTTTTAACAAAACAAACAAAATCTGATGGCTGTATCTCCCTGCATGTAATATGCTGGATTGATAGATCTTTGCAGATTGAAATCTCCCATTTGGTTATAAGGACCTTTAAAATCTTCCCCATCATGCCCTTTCTTCCTGCAGTACGTGGTACAGCAGGCTGCCATCAAAGGCAAGAGATCTGGGTGTTCATCCCTGCGTGGATGTGCTGGCTGAAGGGAGGGGGACAGTCAGACACAGAGGTGCTGCAAAATGCTCTGGACTGTCCTGAGACAGCCTGGAAGCAGGGTGACTGAGGGTCCTCCTCCTCCTATGCTCTCAAGAAGGGTGTTTTAGAGACCCTTCAGGGACATTTTGTGGGCCAGTGAGCTCCCAGGCTGTGCTGTGTCGCAGGGTTTGCCTTGAAGGCACATCTGAGCTCCAGTCCTTTTGCTAGAGAGAGTACCAGGTGCTGCAGTATGGGTTTTTCTTTACTAATTTATGCATTTTTGACACATTCTCACAAAAATGGAAGAACAGAGCATGTTTTACCACTCTATCCCCAGCTTATTCTTTGCAGCATATTTCTTGATGCTGCCATTAAAATTTTTGCTATTTTTGCTTTCTTGGCAGATAAGAACCCCGGGTTTCCCATATGTTGTTTATTTGGGCGGCCCTATGGTTCTAATGAGGGGCAGCAGTCACAAGTTTGAACAGAGATTTTGCTTCTGATCCTTGTGTCAAGGGCGAGGTGAACTGTGATTCCTTCATAAGAACCACTGGGTGTGTCCCAGCCTCCTCTGTGCATCTTCCAAGGCCAGATCAAGGGGCAGACTCAGTTGCTAAGGAAAATGCCAGGTGATACAGTGGTTGGCAATACCTGTGTGGGCGACAAAACAAATTCCAGTGATTTGTGGCAGGAAATCATCTCACAGTCAGCCACAGTGTGCAGAAGGGAGTGCCTGCAAGCTCCCCTCTTCTGATGGCTGCAGGGGATCTGTTTTCACCGGATATCCTACATGCTCCTGAAGAATAAGAAAATATTTAAAATATTATTTGTCTTCCCTCTTCCCAAGGGAAGCCTGAGTGTTTTGCATGCATAAATGCTGCTGAGATGCAGTCACTGCTGGGGTGGGGAGCAGGAGCCAGCTGGCACGTGTTGGTGACAACAGAGCACGCTATGCCAAAGACACTGTGGCAAAGCCTTGTGGTTGCTGGAAGTGTGTGATATCAGCAACACTCCAGAGAACAAACAGGAGCAGTGCTTCCACTGGCTCTGCTGGAACATTCTGATACCATTAGCTGGTGGGTTCACGGCCTTTCTAACCTGTAAGGACAAATGGTTGCATCAAGCTGGCAGAAAAATATAATGCTGGTGCCAGGCACCACAGCATCCAAACCTGTGCTTCACTCATTAAATAATATATTTTGCTTAAATCTGATTGCAGGGAGAAAGGAGTCGTGATTTCTGTGTTTCTTTCCCCTGAATAGCTTGGATTTGTGGTGGAAACATTTTGCCAATCATGGCATGGAAGAGAAATCCATGCTCTGGTGAAGTCTAATCCTATCTTTGAATTTCAAGTTCCTTTTTCATTTTTATCTATAGGAATTGTAGATATAAATTCCTATAGTATTATAAGAAAATACTTTTTTTAATGAATAAAATCTATTTTTCTGCTTCATGTCTTTAGCCAGATAAGCTTTGTCTTCTTCCACCCTTCTTTGACAGGTAGAGTTGCCAAGGAGTAGTCAAATCTGCCTGACTCACAGCTTATTACTTTGGGAAACCTTTCCTTATCTCAGGAGCTGATTATAGCCACAAAGAGGCCTAAAACATGCTGCAGTGGAAGGACTGAGCTTGAAATGTTGACTGGACTGAGACTGTTGACTCTTTTGATGAGAAAAACCCCAAAATATGGAATCTTGGCTCCACTGAAATCACTTCTCTATGATCAGGACTCCTTACAAGGACTCTCCTCCTTACTCCGAATAGTAGCACTGCAGAGCAGATACAGCTGAGCTGTTTAATTGTCTCAGGCAGCCATCCTCAAATGAGTGAATGAGGAGCAGTGGCAGGATCTTTATTATTGCTGCTGTTTTGGGAGCCAGAGAGAACACAGCCTGCCTCAATTCCCAGTTGCTTCTGCAGAAAAAAGCAGTAAAAAAAGAGTGATATTTTTAAACAAGGCTTTGTTCTTGCAAGCTGAACAATTCAACACAGAGTAAGCGTGCAAGACTTCCAATACTACTCTTATTGTCAGTTCTCAGTTTTTAAGTTTACTCTAAGGTCCAGGCTGCTTCTCCAGGTGTTTAACAGACCTGGAGAAGGCACTTATAGTTGCCAGAATGTTAACAAATTTGTTGTTTTGTCCTATGTGTCCATTTTCTTTCAACCTCTTCTTGATTTGGGGAATTTTTGCAGAATTTAAAAAAAAGAAAAAGTTTTGGTATATTTGGAAAATAATTCACTGATGTTCTGGAGCTCATTGATACTTTCGAAATATATACCTGCCTTGTTCTTTTGTTTCCAGCAAACCTCCAGGTTTTAGTATTGAAGGAAAAACATCCTCTGCCTGCCATTTGAAATATATGAATCTGAAATTCATTTCTTTGCCTAAAATAGTCTTGAAGTTTACTTAGTGCCATTTGAAGAGAAATTTGCCTTAGAACACTGAATAAATGAAAAACACACATTTCTCATGGGGTGTTATTGCAACATTTCCTGCTGTGCCAGGGAAGGCTGTACTCTATTCCTGTTCATTGGAATCACCTGTAATTTGTAGATTGCAGAGAATGTGGAAAACATTATCAGGTACTGCAGACCTTTTGGCTGCAGCCAGGCAGGATGGACAGAGAGGAACATAGCTTGAGATGACCTGGTTTAAGATGAAGGGCTTGGAATTTGAAAGTAAGTAAAGAAACAGCCGTGATTTTTCTGTGAGAGTAAAAATAACAATAAATGATGAGCCTTTGTGATCTTCTGAGTGACAGTGGCTGCAGGCTGCAGCATCAGGGTAATTTGACAGTTTATCTTCTGTATGCAAGTTGCAGCCTTCAGCCTTCCTCTGACTAATGGATGCAATGTTATGCAAGGATAAATGTGTTGGTAATTCATTCCAAAGGCTTGAGTCCCTGCATCTGAATGCATCCAATCTCCTAGAGTTTCAGGATGGAAGTTAAGATACTGAAGAGATGATGTGTGACTGCCTTTGCCTGCAGTCCCACTGAGTGGCTTTGGGGGTGGACGTTTCTGGCCTCAAATCCAGGACAAAGCTGGGGAGTCTGCATGACAATGTTTGTGCCTACTCCACTCTGAAATCTGCATAGAAGAGGTAGTGAGAACCCCAGAGGCTCTTCCAGAGGAAGAAATAGTGAAAAAAAGAAAGAATTTTCCTTACTCTGCTTATAAGAGGGATTAGGATAGCATTTTGCTTCATCCCTTCAGTTTCTTGGTCTGACACAGGATATATGAATTTTTTTAAAAATAATTTTTAGCAGAATCAATACATCATAGGACAGAGTGTGTGTGCAGGACATACCTACAGGAGCCAAGATGCCATCCCTTTTGCAGCTGATTTGAAGCTGGTGGTTTCTGAATGAGAAATTGGCTCCCCCTCCTGCTGATATCAGTGAGTGGAGAGAGCCAAGAGCTACTTCCCCTCACAGGGAAAAAGATCCTGATAACCAGGTGACAAGTGAAACCCTGCCTTTGGAAAAGGAAGCATCTCTTATCAGCTGTGTTTTATGCCTTTGCTGAATTCCTGCAAGAGGCTTGAATATGACTGGGTTTTTCCCCTGGGGAGGAGGAGTGCTGTTATTTAAACACTGTGGTATTATTGCACATCTTTGCATCCTGTGCAGCTTGAGGCAGTGAACAGGAAAATGTCATATCACAGACACTGGGATGTTCTTCCTCTCACTTTAGCACAGTTCTCATATGAAGCAGTCTGGCGAAATGAAAACTCAGAGTTTTGAATCATTGAAAATCATGAGGTTTAACCAGACCAAGTGCTGGTGCTGCCCCTGTCTTGGACACATCCCTGTGTGTGATAGATCCAGGCTGGGGATGAGCACAGGGAGCAGCCCTGGCAGAAGGACTTGAGGGTGCTGTGTGTGTGAGAGCTGGCTCTGCCCCAACCCAGAGAGCCCCAGGGCAGCAGGACAGGGGTCTGTCCTGCCTCTCTGCCTCACCCTGCTGAGCCCCCCCTGCAGGGCTGCATCCAGCCCTGGGCCCAGCACAGGAAGGACAGGGAGCTGCTGGAGCCAGGCCAGAGCAGGGACACCAAGGGGATCAGAGGGATGGAGCAGCTCTGCTGGGAGGAATGGCTGAGGGAATTGGGACTGCTCAGCCTGGAGAGGAGAAGGCTCTGGGGTGATCTCATTGTGGCCTTGCAGTGCCTGAAGGGATGGAGAGAAATAATCTACAAGAGTCAGGAGTGACAGGAAAAGGGGCAATGGCTTCACACTGACAGAGAGCAGGTTTAGATTGGATATGAGGAAGAAATTGTTCCCTGTGAGGGTGGTGAGGCCCTGGCACAGGTTGCCCAGAGCAGCTGTGGCTGCCCCATTCCTGGAAGTGTTCCAGGCCAGGATGGATGGGGCTCTGAGCAACCTGGGATAGTGGGAAGTGTCCCTGCCCATGGCAGGGGGTGGGACTGGATGGGCTTCAATGTCCCATTCCAACCCAAGCCATTCCATGATTCTTTGATTTCTTGGAGTGAGGGGGCACCAAGTGGAGCTGGGGTGCTTCTGCCACAGAGACAGGCTGGGAGAATTGGAGTTGGTCAGCCTGGAGAAGAGAAGGTTCTATGTCCTTTTTGTAGCATTTCGGTACTTAAAGGGAAAGATGGGAACGAACTATTTTGCAGTTGCGATAGGACAAAAGGTAATGGTTTTAAACTAATAGAGGGGAGAATCAGACTTGATTTAAGGAAGAAATTTTTCATGGTGATGGTGGTGAAGCACAGGCATGGTTTGCCCAGAGAAGTGGTGGATGCCCATCCTTGGAAACATTCAATGTCCAGTTGGTTGGGGCTGTGGGCAACTTGCTGTAGTCAAAGATGTCCCTGTTCATTACAGGGGCATTGGACTGGATGAGCTTTAGAAGTCCTGTCCAGCCCAAACTATTCTATGACTGCATGATCCTATACATTCTCTTTCTAAATAATGTTTAGTGTCTTATGATTTCAAAAGACTTTCTGTGGATTTTGGAGTCTGTGATATCCATCAGAAAATACCACCTGCAATATTCTCTGGTGGATAGGAACCTAAAAGAAAATGAAGCAAATTCGGATGGTGTTTTATTGTTTGAGAGTTTGTTCAGGTTTTTTTAAAATTTTTTCATTAATTTCATTGTGAGAGACTTCCAAAGTATTTTTTCTCATTTCATATTGCCTGGCTACATTATTTCACTTTGTGTATTTTTTTCTGGTTGGGATACTTTCCATAATTAGTTATCAACAAAACCAGTTAAATAATTTGGTGGAAGAAATTATAGAGCACAAGCAATATTCTTCTAAAACAGGCAATCAAAAAACAAAAATTATGCTTTATTTAGCAATAAACCTTATGTTTGGCATTGCAATTGGAAAGGTAATAAATTTATTAAAATGTTGCAACATCCCGTAAGTGCTGAATGATAAAAAAGAACAGAAATTTTCATATTGGGGACTTAAAGCTCTAAAATGAAGTTTTATCAGAAAAACTTCTGAAGCTTAACAGATGATAATAATGGTCCTGAGTCACTTTTGTATGAAACAATAGGATACCAGACACAATACAGAGATAAAATGTAATCTTTACCTAATTTTCTTACTGATGGAAAATCATGCAAGGAGCTTTAGAAGAAGTCTATGAAATTTGAGGGTGTTTAAATATACCCTAATTATATCTGAATTTCTTCTTATGGATGAACCATAAAGCAAATGAAAGTATATTTTATTCTCAAAGTACAAACTGTGAGACAGTTAGTAGTATGTTTAAAGAAGGATTTTACTGCCCAAGACAAAGGAAAAAAGTGTTTCTTTTTTTTTTCAGAATTTCATTAAAATCGTGGATCAAATTCACTTCTCTCCTGAAAATTTTGCTCAGGTCCAGTTAAATCTCAATGATAAGACAAAACAGATGAGTATGCTCTGCTCCTCTGTCTGCATATTTGTTAATGCAAAATGCTGAATACTCTGTAATCATCATGCCCAAGAAGAACTTTGTTGATTTATTTTGTCTGTGTAATAGTTGGGGAGACATGGGCAAGTCAAGAACTTTGAATCTAAATGGCCTCTGTCTGATATTTCAAATACATTCATGAGTCAGCCTGAATTCCTGCAATTTCAAGTATATCCATGTCTGCCCTTGAATTCCTGTTGTATTGGGCTAGGACAACACATTTTGCTTTTTGGGAACTTTTGTGAGTTTCTCGACTGCTCCAAAAATCTCTACTGCTGACAGTAGAAATAATGACTGTGAAACAGGGGAAATCTAATGTGACCAGGAAAATCTGGATATTCCCATGGAATATCTGGGTTCTCCACATTTTCATCTCTGGAATTCCTTGATCAGTAGCCCTTAGGCTTCTATGGAGTTTGTTTAGCTCAGCCAGAGCAGATAAGCAGGGAGCCCAAGGAAAACCTTTGCTTCCCATTCAGCTCCCATCCTCAAGCAAAAGGTTGGAGTACCATATTCCAAAGCCAGCTGGGCAAAAATTTGGATTCCTCTACTTTTGAGGCTGCTGTTGAGGTTTCTGTGAATGTAAGGAGCCACTGCTTCAATGCTGTGTGTCCAGGGACATTCCAAGGTACTACATGCTCAGCATTCCTCAGGACAATGCACCTCTCACAGCATGGACCTATGGCTGTGACATTTAGAGAAAATGCATCTTATTTGATAGGGCCTGTGTTCCTGCTGATCTCCAGGTTTCTAGTTTTGAGTCACAGCAAAATATAATCCATTTAAAATTATTCTTGCTGCATTAATCTGTTATTAAAAAACCCAAAAAGACAAAACCAACCCAGTCCTGTTCTTTGGCCCAAGTTCTGCCACCAACTTTCTTCCTGCTGTCCCTTCACAGTGTGATCTTCTGAATTGATTTCTGCTTTTTGGACTCTGCAGCTGTTTCTGATCCAAGCCAGAGCCTGCCAAATGTTTGCCTTGGATCGACTGACAAACGGTTTTCCCCATAATCCTGTTATGGTTGCTTTGGGCCATGGCGCCGAGTCTCTCAATTAACTATAATGGACTTTGGACCAGTCCTGTAATTATTAAGAGGGTTTTTCTGTCGGGATCCTGACCTGAGGCATGGCTCATACATATCTTTTGGGCTGAGGAAATATACTATGTAGTATAGGGGAAATATTCATTTTTAGAGATGTGTTTTGGATCCACAAATTCAGCCAGAGATCCCTGTTTGCACTCGTAGCATTTCTTTCAGATCAGTCAGACCAATGCCAGAGAGATGGAGGAATTGCTGTACCTTACGAAAAGGTTATGAAAAAATTTCTGGAAAACCCCAGAAGTCTGACAGTTCTGAAACCCAGGTTTCTCTAGGAAGCCATGAACCCTTTTTGAATGGACCTCCCATCTAAAGATTTACTTGATTATGTGGAAAATATAACTCTCCCTAAGACCAAATCAACTTAGTTAAGCTTGGTCAATTAGTCTTAATGGTCAGGAAAGTTATTCAGGTTTCACATCAGGGCCTCGCCTCATTCTCCAGGTTTTTGGGGAAAAGCCACCATGAAATATCCATACCTATCTATCTATCCATCTATCTATCTATCTATCTATCTATCTATCTATCTATCTATCTATCTATCATCTATCTATCTATCTTTCTATCTTTCTATCTATCTATCTATATATATACACACACACACACACACACTTACCTGTTTCCTTAACATTCCAGTGTTATCCTGAATTTATGGCAACGAGGTGATACATACCTCCATTATTAGATAAATGGCCAGAACCATAGAAACAAAAAACAGCCAAATTCTTCCTATATGTGATAACTGGGTTCAATTTAAAGATCAGAGGAAGAAAAAGGATACAGCAGCAATCTTTAAATATTGAACTTAAAAGCTTTTTCTTAAAAGTCACATGCTCAAGATGAAGCTATCCCTAGGCATCTTTAACGTCCTCATGTGGCAGTTATGCAGCAAATAACTCAAGGTTATTTTCTTTGGCAGCAATTTCAGAGTGAATCTTTGTGCAAAGAATGATTTCTTTTCCTTGAACAATGGGCTGGATTCATAAAAAGTAAGATGGGTACATTTGTTTGTTTTTCAATTTTATCAATTAGGAGTATCCGTATGGGTGTAAAAATAGGAAGTAGAAAAATAATGAATAGTAGTACTTATAATTAGCATATTTTGATACTTAGGAAATCAGAAGCCATTTCTATGCTTATGAAATGTGCATTGTCAGCTTCAATGTTTTTGAAAATTACTACCTAAAAAATATTTCATATGAAGTGTTGCTTAAGGAATATACACTGAAGTTAAAAGTAAACGCAGACTTTAAAATGTGTAGAATACCTGCTTAAGTTTTACCAGCACTGAAGTAGCTTTTAGGGAAAACTTGTGCAAAGATGCAGAAACAGTGTCCAAATTCAAGCAGGTATAGAACATAAACAGGTACTAGATTTTTTTTTTTTTTTTCAGATTGTAACCTGTGAAATGGTTTAGGTTATATAAGTAGAGAAGTAATAGAAATAAACAGGGAAATAATTCAATGAAAGGAAGAGCAAGGCCATCCAAAAGCTAATTTGAAGTACCCAGGGTTTGTTGCCCTTCCTAGTAAGCAAAAAGTTAATAGTATATCCAGAGAGCAAGCAGATGAGAACAATAATTTAGAGTTTCTTGTTTTCTTCCTTCTCACTGTGGAGAAGGACGGAAGAGACTGCTGTGTCCAAAGTCAGTCTTTGGGAATACTTTCCTTGGTCAATAAATCTATGAGAGCAAAACAATCATTGTCATAATTAGAAACAAGAATTTGGGGGTTTAATTATCTTCTCTTCATACTCCCAGGTGAAGGCAATAAAAATTGTATTGATTTTTATCATGAAAATAGGCTCTGGCCGAGTTTTAATGGTTGCTTCCAAAGCCACCTTAATCTTCATTCATTACAGGTCCAAATTGTGCCATGCCCTTCTGCAGGGATTTGTTTCATGATGTGCAAAGCATGGTGGTGATCCTGGCCCAGCCATGGGATCCTGTGTAAGAAACAGGAGCATGAAGAACAGAGGGCAAAAGCACAATTTTAAACCAGTCATTCCTTCTGTATTTCTATTCATAAACCAATTGGGATTCTCTTTCCAGCCAAGATATTTATGGGTGCATAATAAGCCATTTGGTTCAAAGCAGCAGGAATTGAAGGAATGATCTAGTGGAAAGTTCCTGGGGGAAAGAATGGTACTGTTTTCATGGGGCAATTCCTATGGGAAGGGTCACAAATGAAGGATCTTGACTGAAGACCATTCCTATTTTGTAGTAAGGCTATGATAATTTGTGGATGTATCTCTTTGTGTTGTAGCTTGGGGTTATTTCAGTACATCAAAAAAGTAAACTGTGATCAGGAGATAGTTTCAGACGCCCCCAAAAAATGCAAGAGTATCACTCCTGATGCTGAGATTTACTGTTTACCTGACCTTTCTCATGGCATTCTCATGAGAAAATCAAAGTGTCCATCCCCAAATAATCCAATCACAAATGTTTTTGAAGTATGCCTTTAATTTTGACTGTAGGCATGAAAACTTTGTTCAAAGTGGAACTGAATGTCTCAATTTTATTTTATGTTTCCACCACGTTTCACATATGTCAGAGTACTGCCTGTACATTCATTCTGTATTTCCATATGTACAACTCCCAGATAACACAATCTGAATCCCTTTAAAATTTCCTTGAAAATTAATTCTCAGATAGTTCTCACCCTCTAGCAAGATATGAAGAGAAGTCTTGATGGGAAATAGGATGTGGGGGGAATTTCAGGGGAAAAGCATCAAAGTCCTCTATGAATTATGCAAAGGCCCGTATTTTACCTGCATCAGAAACAGGTGTGTGGTTTACTGTCAAGCAGAAGAGCCCTGTGGGTTGGCCAGGATTATATTTTTATTAAATTAATTAATTTTAATTAATTGTTAGAAATTTTAATCGTTTACAGTTGATTGTTACAAATGGGAAACTGAAGCAAGAGGTGAGTAATTAACTTTAAGTAAATTAACTTAGTAACTTAAATTTATTAAGTAAATTTAAGGTTCTAATGTGAATTCCTGTCTTTCAGTACCCCACAAACGCAATGGAATTATGATGATCTTAGCAGCTAAGTATACCTTTGTGCTTTAGCAAACAACCCAAAGAATAGAGAGGAAAACAGGGTGCGTCAATGCAGCTCCCTTTTCCTGTCCCAAATGGAATTTGACAATTGGTTAGCCAGGTTCTCTTCTCATTATCACTTAAATAGTCCCAAAAACTGCAAGGAGAATTCCCCTGACTCTTCTGTCCCCCGTGTTGATGCAATTAGAGGGTTATATATGGGTGGTATTTGGTTTTTTTTTCCTGAGATCTTGGCCTCTGCTCTGAGGGACTTCTAAAGGGTTAATGTTCCAAAGATGTCCAGAAAAAGTCTGAAAGAAATAGAACTTTTGCTTTCATCTATTGTTGAAAGCCAAAACCAGAACACAGCTTCACACCAGCTGCTCTCATTTCCAGGATGTTGGAAAACTGTGCAAAAAAAACCCCAAAGTACCATAATTGTGATTCAAGGGGTGGTGTGAATCCTTTAGAGCTTAAAGTTAGCAGACAATCTGTTTAACCTTTGAGAAGGGAGTTTAAGAGGTGTCTGCATCATATGGTGTAGCATCTTCAGTAGATAAATTCAAATTCAAAAGTAAGGCAATCAGTTCTTCTCGGAACAAATTCATCAGGACTAACTAGACACATTTTTATAAGACATGTTTAATCAAACGCAAGATTTATTGTATTTAGAGACTAATTATGGGGCTAAAAGCAAAAAATCAAGAGAAAGTTAGTTGCCTGTGATACACAAGATGTGATAATGGTGCCATTTTAGCTGTAGACTTTATGGATCCTCTTTATGTGACAGAATTCTAATTTTCATTTCTAAAAGGACATCTTTGTAGGTTCCTTGCTTAGTAACATAAATAATGAGCTTGAATCACAGCAGTGTTTTCTGAACAACCTTCCATTCTAAAAGCTGTGTGCAGCAACTTCACTGTAAATCAAGGGAAATATCTAAAAAGTAAATGCTGCAATCAAGCTGTAAAAGTTAATATCACGTGGAAATGAGTTCTAGCTGCAAAGTGGGGTTTCTATTTAATCCAGATGAAGTTGCTGCAAATTTTCCAGCCTGCTATGAGATCGAGACAATTTGCTACAGAGTATAGGTGTGACCTGCCATAAGTTACACTGGAATTTAGATATCATAATATTCTAACATTATTGGAAGAGAAATGTGCAGATCTATTAAAATTCATCTTCATGTTGATGGCCAAGAAAGTGGCACCTTATGTAGGATTTGAATGTTCCCAGGACCCCATTGATCTCCTTGCCCTCAGGACATACTGCTGGCTTGGGGACAGCTCGTTTTCCACCAGGACACCTGGGATTGTCCTTCCCCAGGTGCAGGACCCTGCATTTCCTTTTCTGGATTTCAGATGGCTCCTCTGGCCATCTCAACCCTGCTGAGGTCCTTGGGAAGGGCTGGGCAGCCCCAGGGGGATTGGCTGCTCCTCCCAGCTCTGTGTCACCACCAACCCCTTCATCCAGGGCACTGATGAATATATTAAACAATTAATCCTGGGGGACAGGCCTCCAAACAGACCCCATGCCAGTGTTTATGATCCTCTGGGATTTAATGTTCAGCCAATTCTCAGTCCACCTCACTTTCCACTCATCCAGTCCACACTTCCTGAGTTTGCCTAGGAGGATATTATGAGAGACAGTCTCAAAAACCCTGATGAAGTCAAGGCAGACACTGTCCACTGCTTCTTCTCTCATCTGGCTGGGTAGTTTCATCATAGAAGGCAATCACGTTGGCCAAACATGACTTCTCTTCAGTGAATCCTTGCTGAATACTCCTGATCACCTTCCTGTCCTCCCTGTGCACCCAGATGGCCTCTAGAGTAAGGCATTCCCTCACTTGCCAGGGATTTGAGGGAGGCTGACTTGCCAGCAGTTCCCTGGGTCCTTTTTCTTGCCCTTTTGAAGACTGGGGTGTCATCTGCTCAATTCCAGTCCTCAGACACCTCTCCTGACTGCCGGGATTGTGAGTGGCTTTGCTGTGGTGTCCAGCAGCTCCCTCAGCATTTGTGGATGCATCCCATCAGGGCCCATGGACTTGTAGCTGTCAAATTTACCTGGATGTTCCCTAAACCAATCAAGAGACCAAGATAATGTCAACAGGCACATTTATTACCAAAGGCCATTCAGGATTCTGTCTTCCATTTTCTGAAAATATACTTTTAGTCATGGATCATTCTGGAAACATACAGACAAAGAGAGGGAGTTATTTTCTAGTGGTACCTTCTGATTTAAATCTAATTAAGTTGCCTGTTAAGATTGTAAGCTAACTCTATTAAGTTTTAAAACAAAACAAGTGCTCAGATTAATTAGAATAATTTTGAATTTTGATCAAGTTTTAAATACAAGAAAGTTATGTTTCAGGTTTGGTTTAGCCTGTTTGTAAACAAAGATATATCCAGTTAACAAAAGCTGTCCTGAAAAGTTTTAGATGGCTTTATTTCTTTGAAGCTGACAAAGCTCTGGAATTCGCTAAGACAGTTTCCTTAAGAGCACTAATCTTCCAGGAAATAAAAGGGAAGGAGCAGAAGCAGAAAAGGATTTCCTAGTCTTCACCAGCAAAACCTTTCCTCCAGTCCCCACCAGCTGAGTGCTGCATTTCAGAGTGCACTCTGGTTACACTGAGAGGGCACCCACAGAAAGGGTAAGGGAATGCCATTAATGCTTTGCAATATTTTGACAGACAGCAAAGCTAAGCCAGACATCACAAGAAAAGAAAATTGCCAAGCTTTGAGGCCTGGTAATTATACCCACTTCTTTTATGAATCAATTCCATGCAGAGGGTTCCTTGTTTGAGTTTACAGCTGGTTAGCAAAAGCAGCAGTTCTGTTTCATTTTGTGTGTTTCAGTCTTGCTCTGATTCACAGCATTGAAACGTAAGTATTGGAACTCCAGATTCTTTGGGCTAACACGAAGTGGGAGGGCATCAAAACTGTGTTTCAAGATGTGAATTGCTAGATCACTCTGTCAGATTAATGACTTTGAGTAACAACTAGTGTCAGTCTGACAACTATTTTCTGAAATAAATTACTAGCAGATAGGTGCTGTTGCAGAAACACAGTTTTAAAACGTTGTGGCAAGTTTAGAATAGAGAGAGTGGAGCTGGAATAGATATGGCAAATGACCTCTCCACATGCCCTCAGATCTGAATTTGACAGTAGGTGGTTGTGAAGTGTGATGGCAGAACATAACTGTGTTCTACCTCCTTCATGGGAAGGTGAGTAGAAACAAAGTTGTTCAATATTCAATACTTTGCCTTTATGTCATGAAATTCCTGACTCTCTAAGAGAGGAGAAGGTGAATCAGAAATATTCTGCAACAGGCTCACTATACAGCACTGTAAATGGGTTTTCTCAACTTTGAAAATCCAGGAGAGTAGTGAAAACTTGTCTACAGGGACTTTCAACATCTTGATCCTCTTTCTTCTTGTCCATCTTGTTGGAGCAGGGTGCTAATGATGCCAAGGTGAGGGTTTGATCCCTGTATGGGCCTGTGTTCATATAAGAATCAGGCTCAATGATCCTTGTGGGGTCCTTCCAGCTCAGAATGTTCTGTGAGATCTTTGATAGGGAGGTCATGGTCTGGACTGAAAGCACAGTGCACTTCACCTTACAAGCCCTCCCAGTGCTGGATATTTATTTTGGGCTTTCTCAGGTCCCTATCCTGTATCTTCACCCTGCAATTTCAGCAGTTTGGAATGAACAATAATCAGCTTAGAAGGTGAGGTACTTGTCAAAAAATGGTGGGGGGAGAAAAGCCAAAGGGATGCTCTCAGTATTCAACAGCCCAATATGAACTAACATCAGAGAAAAACAGACCAGTCTTCCTATTGTTTCATGAACCTTTTCAAAATCTGCAGTAAGTCATCTTTCAGGCATTTCACAAGTCCCAGAAGCAAAAAAGGCCAAGAAACACATCCACATGTCTCCTTTGCAACAACACATGAATTAAAATAATCAACAAAAGAAATGTGTGATATGTTTGAACAACATCTCTTTTAAGTATTCCACATCTTCTAACACTGTCCAGTATTAATTATGCTAACAACCCATTTTAATAATGAGAACTTTGATACTAGGGTATGCCATGAATGGATTTAAGGTTATATTAAGATAGGTGCTATCAAACAGGTTGATCCACAAAGTATTTTTAGCTCTGAATTTTGAAGCAGAGTTATTATTTGAGAAACTTGTCTGACTTGTCATTTGAGAGCATGAGATTGGGAATATTGTTGTGTAGTGAGCTTATTAATTAAACATCTGACCGTCAGAGCATGCCAGGGTAACCTATTTGATCAGTTCACAACGAAGAACATTTGAAAAGGTCTTGTAAAAAATGCACCACTGTTTTAAAAGCTTCATGATCTTGGTTTCTCTAAACAAAACACTATAAATTGTGTTCATTACAGCTGTGTTCAGCCTATCAGGACATTGAAAAAGCCTTCAGAGAAATTGATGTCAGTCAGAGTGGATTTGTGTCTGTGGATTACTTGAAGTCAGTCACAAATGGCTTTATATTTCCTTTGCCAAATGAAATTTTTCAAGAGCTAATGAATAGGTACGAATCATATTATTTTCTTAGGAGACATTTTTTAGCACTGCTGTCTTATAACTTTATTATTGCTTCCTGTGACTACCATCATTAATTCATCTTACTTGTGCCTGTGTTGCAGTATATATGGCACAGTATGCAAAAGCTGATATAGCAGGGTAAAAAAACCCCTTTTTTCCCTTACAGTGAGATATATAGGTTTAATGGAGTAGAAGCTTTAAGTTACTGCTTTCTAATTCCATTTGCTCACTAATTCGTATTTAATTTCCTAAAGGAAGCATTACTTTCTTGCATTCAAGTGACTAGTGGTGTGGAATGGTGTAAATTTGCTGGAATAGCAGCTTCATGACTGTTTGCACCATGCTTGCATGGTGACAATGTGGATCTACCAGTCTCTCCAATTTAAATATGAAGGTGTGGCAAGGAAAAGAAAAAAAAAGGGACACAATTAAGTGAATAAATGAACTCATGGTTAAAGCTTTCATTCTGTAATGCTCACTGTCAGCCACTGGGAAAGACAACTGAAGGGTCACTTCTGTGCTGCGTAACAAAGCAACTTCATACCTGGGAATTCAAATTTAAGCCAAAAAGAGGAAAAAATCTTTTGAACTTAGGTTCTGAAATTGTAAATATTTTTATTGAGGCTTTTTTGAAGACTGAGAAATCATGCCAACTACTGAATTCAAGTCAGTGTACTATTTTACTTCAGCCAGGCATCTTTGTAGTACTGTGACCTAGACTCAAATCACTTTATGGGCAGAATAGTGTACAGAATATAAACAGAGAGAGAAAACATTTTACTTTCAAGGATCTCAGCAGACAGATTTCAGGCCACAGGACATTTTTCAAAATGCGATTTCCTGAATAGGATCTCTGTCAGACACTGACTAGCTTCCTAAATTCATATTTTCCTTTTCAAAGCCAAAATAGCACAGGAATGAAATTTTTTGTGGCTTTTGGTTAAATCTAGTCCAGTATCTCTCATGATTAATCTCTTGTACTCAGAAACCAAAAGCTGTGAGAAGAAAACTGACAGAATAGACTTTATACTTGTTGGCAACAGTGCCGAGGGCATATGGCCAGTCAAGGAGAAAGGGAGAATAACTTAACTCTTACACAGCATTTAAACTCCAAAATATTTCTTTAAGCTTACCCAGGCAACCAAATCAAGCAGTGTGAAGAGGTCAGTAACCAGATCAGGAATTACTGGCAAATGATTCCACAACTCCCACTTTATCCATTTAACCTGTTGAAAGAATGGAATTGCTCATGTACGTAAGAAGTTAGGAAATTTTTTCTATGTACTGGTTAGCTGCACAGAGTTCAGTGCAGATATACATTTTGCAACAGCAGGTGCTGTATGAGAGTGTCATCTGCACTAACCATATTGCTTTTTGCATTCAGCAGAAAAATCTGATTTGCTTCTAATCATTCACAGTGGGGTATTACACATGATAGACTTTTACTTTGTCAAAAAATTGCTATTATGGAGGTTTTTGTCAATTAGTGTCACTTGTTAGTTTAAACCTTCAAGTAAACCTTACTCTTAAGGGCAGTTGCATAATGGAAAGATTTCTGCATGTATTCTTACACTGGAGCTTTATTCTAGCATTGAAAAATAAAGTGACACTTTAATGATGCTATGAACAGAAATGTTCAAGCCTATGCATGCTTTATCTCTTAGGTGATATTTCTCAGATAATACAATTCAAAAGCTCCACCTGGTGAATGAAACAACAGCAAAAGCTTTCCTCATCATCTGATTTTAGTAATGAAGTAACTTAATAGTACCTAATAATAAATGTAAAAGGAATTAATGAGCTAAGGACATGATTTCAAGGTTTTAAAATTTTATTTATATAATATGATATTTGTTGTGCCAAGGCCCTGCTTGTAAGAAATATTACATGACAGCATTTGATAGTTGTTTGAGGTATTTATATCTCATGGGCTCTTGATAGAAAATTCAGGGCCTGTAGAAGTGGATTCAGTTTTCCCCGGAGACTTGCACTAGAATTTTATCCTTGCCTGGTTTAGGACCAGACCACCCACACATTTTTCTCTGTGTTTATCTCCTCTGCAGCATAATCAAGCACATCCAAGGCATTGAGTTGTTCTTCACTCAGAGAGTATCACTCATCTGAGTCCTGAATTCCCGGAATTCCATCACTTCTACTCTCCAAATTTCCTTCATTTAGAAACAAAACATTATCACTTGAGGCTGTGTAAAGGCCTGCATAAACCGAAGGAATTAATTTCACAAAATCTTTTAGCATTCCTGTGCTGTGGGAAATGTTGAGATTGTGTCTGAGCTTTGCTGTGGATTTTGCCCCTTGATGAGTGAGAGGTGTGAGTGAAGGGTGCTCTTGTCAGTGGCTGGGAGCAAATCATACATGACCAATGTGAAGGCTTTGCCAGCAGAGGACCTCACTTCTAAGAGTCTTTTCTCATGGCTGCCATGATTTTTAATTGGTGACTTTTATTTGTGATATGAGGTAAATCATTATTCTCAGTTGGTAGGACTCTGATGAACATAATATCAGTTAAAAACACAAAGACATGTTTCAGCAGCAGAAGCAGTTTTTGTGTTACCCTCATGCTTCATTTCTTTGATTTATGATTTGTATAAAAGTATCAGATGCTAAGACACCGATGATTAAAAATGCCTAAATTCATAGTATTTTGTCAAGGACCAGGATGGGATGATATATCACATGGATTTGCCAGCTATCCATGCTGTTATGGCTCTAATCAGTCAATTCTCTTGGAAATATATTCTTCTGAACTTGGACATATCCATAAGCATACTTCCAAAAAGCCATACCATGCAGAATTATTCTTATTACTTTTGTAATTTAGCTGGCCTCCTATAGTAGATAAAATGCTGGATTATCCCTCAAAAAGATGCACATTTTTATCTGGCCCTACAGTAGAGCAATACTTCTATTTCTCGGTGTTTCTACCTATGGCATCTAAATATTGTATTTATTGCCTTTCTAGCACAGCCTGAAATCTGAAGGCCAGTTTTATAACTATAAAGAGGAAATGTTTTGAAATTAAAAAACCAAATGCTCTGAAGTTCCTTCTTAGTTTTTATTCCAACTGATTCAGCTTTATCTAAAACCAAAGCTTAATGCTGGTGAGTTCCTCCCTGAGCTCCCCAGCCCAGCTCCTGGAAGGACCAAATTCATCCCTTTCTGTGATAAAATCAGCAAGAGAAATGTGCTGTGTTGGCCAGACACAGGCAGCACTGAAAGAGCTCCACAATCCACTCCTCAGTCTGCAATATGTGGCAAAACCACTGCATCTGGTGGACTGATCAACGACACCACAAGTCGGAGTGAGGAGTGCCAGAGCTTCACACAGCCTCACTGGTGCTTCTTCCTGAGCTCCCTCCAGCTCTCCCAGGATTTTGGCAGCTGTCACTGCTGAATCTGAAAAGCAACTGTGGGATTACTGAGCAAGGAGGTGGAAATGGAGAGGTCTGCTGCTCTGACTGACACAGCTTTGCCTGGTTGCTCATTTTCAGTGCAAAATTGCTCTCTACAGTGTGATTTGAGGGATTTAGCAGCCCATAGACTTTTGAGTGTGAAGAGATCTCAGCTGGGGGCTCAAAATAACTGTTGTTATCTTGGCCTTAATTTTAAAAATAATCTGTTATTTCATACTGTTTGTTTCATATTCATTTATCCAAGACAATAATCAGACATGAAATATCTATCCTTCCCACAGCTTTTTTTTTAATAACCCATTCCTCAACAGCATTGTTGGCAAAGACCTTTCCTGCAGGGAATGCAGTGACTCCCCAGTGAAATTTGAATGCCAGTACTGCCTCTGTCTTCATTTATCTTGAGTCTTTTGTGCTTGGCCCGTCCCAGCCCTGGTTCTGGGCTCTGGGCAGTGGAAGATGCTCAGCCCCTGGGCCCTGGGGCGTCTACTGCTCACAGGCAGTGCTACTGGAAGAAGTCTGGTTCCCTCCACAGCCCCTGGTGTCAGGTTGCAGTTGACCAATAAACTGCTGTGATTCTTCTAACTTGTGTTGAAGATTTGCTGGCTGTTTAGGCTGAGCTTAGCAAACTGCTGGGCAGTCCAAAACCAGGAGGTTTTTTGTAAAAGATCCTGGAAGCTTTGCATACCTCTGGAAGTTTTTAGTTTTGTCCTTTGCATCCTGGATTAGCAAATGCTCTTAATACCACCTGCCACCATTTTGAGGAGCATTAGGAGTTTGAAAAGCTTTCCTGAGGTGGCAATAGTAGGAAGTCAACACATTTGTGATAATACCTGAGGGATGTAGCTGCCTACAAAACCATCTGAAGCAGGAGCGCATTTAGCCATTGGATCTTTCTGTAGTACCATTGAAACTGAATAGGAGATATGCCAATGGTTTGGGGGGTTGTGTGGACAGGTCCTTATTGATTTTAAAGTACTTACCTATGAAATATGATACTAGTTAAGTTCCCAGAATTTTTAATGTAGTTCAACATTTCCAGGACTTTAGATGCTTTCAAATTTGGGTACAATGCACATCATACCATTAAAACAGCTCAATATCCTATTCCCCCTAGTTAGCTTCTCTACTGTTATGTGTAAATAATGAGAAAAGATGCATTAAATACTGTCTCATTGTAGACATCTCTAATGTGAATGTCTATGCCTGAACTGCCCCTCCTGGACTCTGTTTTATAGTCACTGGAGAGGAACAATAGGCAGGATTCATCTAATCAGTTAGAGATGTCTGCTTTAGGATGAGATGAATCCTGTCCAGAAAGGTCTTGATCCTCCCCAATGACTATAAAGGGACCTGAGAGTGGCTCACTCAGGTGCAGGCATGTACATTTGGTTAGATGAATTCCACAGTCAGGCACTTGGAATGGAGAAAATAAGGTGGCTCAGTTTACATATTTAGCAACAAAGAAAAGCTATGCAAGCTTACTCTAATGATGAGAGTTGCACACATTGGCATCATAGTTATGATGTGATGTTCTAGTTCAAAATTTTTATTGGAACATAGGGTATTTTTATAAGGAAGTCTCTAAAAAGCATTTTTCTTTTTTTTTTTTAAAGATGGATTTGGGCTAAAAGCCACAGGTAAAATTGCGTGGCAACAATTTTGAGAAAAACTCCAGAATCCTGGGAGCACCTTTGAAAAGCAGACAATTTCTTTGGGAAAAAGCAAACATAAGTAAGTTCTGAGTTCCTATTTGTTATGTGGGTCACCTGTGGCTACATATTTATTGAAAAAGAGACGTATATCCACACAGAGATCACCCTTGATTAAATTATGTTAAAAAATCTCTTGGCAATGCTTCCTCCAAGTGCATTCTTATTTCAAATCCTATCAAACCTAAAGTCTTAATGAGGTCATTTATTTTTCCTGCTCTGAGAAGAATACAGTGAGTAAAGAGGGTGAGACATGAAAGCATTGCAAACTCTTTTTTCCTCTAGCAAAATAGATCCAGCTAAAGGTGATGAACATTTCTCTAGTGACACTGTTCTTCAGAAGCTGTGCAGATACATCCAAGATGTTAATCCCTCTTTAAAGCAGGTTTTCTTTACACTTGATGAGGTAGGAGCAATTATTTTTAGGTGCTGCCTCTGTTAATTACTATTACAGCTAAGCATTTGTCTCATATCTTCTTCAAAGTCATCTGGTGGTTGCCCGTTTGCCTCCTGTTAGAGCAACTCCCAGAATATGTTTTTCAAGTTTCTTTAACATAGATACGCGCAGCTGGGGACTAAATAATCTGTAAGAACTTCCCTGATGACCAAAAATTTTTGACCTCCTACAATTTTGCTTCAAGTTATGTTAGTCAGTAGTTTAATCCTCGCAGTGGCTGTCTTTGAACTCCTGCTAGTTTTTCTGTACATTTCATGAAATGTTATGGCAAAAAGGAGAGTTGGTGCTTTCACAGTAGTTACATTGGTATGAGAAAAATAAGTAATATAACTGCTCAGGTACAGCTATGTGTCCCTCTGTTTCTACAGCCAAGGACTGCCTGAGTCCCTTGTGCCTAGCATCATACTGGCAATTTATTTATGCTTTGATTATATGTTATGAACTGTAAATCTCTTAATAAAGCTTGTAATCAAGCTTCCCTTTCTATTCTGGCATATTTTCTCTGTTTCTCATTGCAAGACTTCATTAGAAACCTTGTTCTTTCCTTATTCTTCCCACTTGTGCTGTGTTAGTGAAATTTTCTCTTTATAGTTTCACCATTCCACTTATTTTTCAGTTATCTATGGTCACCCAGTCTTTCAAAGTTTTGGAGAGGGTTTTTTTTCAGGTTATTTGTGGATGTGTGTATGTATATATTTATACAGATATCTATGGAGAGGGATGTGTTTACTCTGTTTATACATCCTCACACACAGAGACACATATACATGGATGTGTGTGCATAAAATGTATGGATAGAACAGGGCTAAAAATCAGCCCCTGCAAAACCTCATTAGAAACAGACCTAGCTGAGCATGGGTTATTGTCCACAAATCTTTTTGAAGGTTTTTGTTATCTGGTTCTGTTACTCACCACACTTTGGTATCTGCTACTGCCAATAGAGGGATCCAGATGTGTAAGTTTGCAACTGTTGATGTCCCTTTCTTGAGTCCACCACTATTATCTGTGTTGTACCATGAAGTGTGGTAGCTCCCAGAAAATCTGGCTCCCTTGTGGGTGAAAGGAAATGCAATACTGACTAGTTTTGACAATTAACGGAGAAGGAATGTTATGAAAAATATTCAGACACACATGATCAACAAAAGAAAAGTCCTCTTAGGCATCATATTTTCTGTTCACACTATGATCTGTACAGTAACATTTAACAAATACTGTTCTCCTGCTCAGCTGCTGTATTATTCTTAAAAATTTATGTTAATATGAGTAGGGTTTCAGCTATTGTGAAAAACCCATAGAAACCAAATAAAGACATTTCTTTCTGTCTTAGAGACAACAAAAGGAAGCTTCCTGCTCTTTTTTTTTTTTTTTTTTTCAGGAGATAGAAGTAGATATTAACTTTAAGGTCTTCTGTTCCAGGACTTACATCCATTCATGTTCTTATCTAAAAAATTTTTAAAGGCTCATGCAGCAACCTTCTAATTTTCCTGTGCCCAACCCACAGGTAATGGCCTGCTCCCTTTTCTTCCAGCTGATGTTCTTTCCAAAATGTTCTCAGTGTGTTGGAGTCTAAAATGACACTGGTTCCTACCTTTTTAATTCATATCCTGAAAGCAAAACCCCAGCATAGTACTGGGGCTTTCTAATGTGCAAGTTAGAAATATAATATTCCCTCTAGCTGTACTACAAATTCGAATTTATAATGTTGAATGAGATTGAGATTTTATAAAAGGATGAGTGAAGAACCCTTTGATATTCTATTGTGAGTCTTGTAACATTTTGTTACTTAAAATCTCAGATCCTAGGAAAAAATTGTGAGGCAAGTATCTCAACACCAAAGAAACAGCAATGAACAACTTCTCTAGCCTCCTATGATCTTTTCAGTGAGTTTCTCATGTTTATGGAGATGTAGAAACCAAAGGTTTTCAAAATAATTTGAGTGGGCAATATTTGATATAAATTATTCATATGAAGAGATTTGCCTGTCTGTGATTCCTCCCCTGTGCTCAGGGACCAAAGGGGTGTACATCTATTGCTAAGTGCCATATCTGGGTGTACACACCCATGACAGCTGCCTTCCTTCTCCAAAATGCTCTATCTCAGGTCAAACTAAGAAATATTCTTGCTGTATCTATTATTTTTATACGTTGCATTATATGAAGTGAATTATTTTGTAGTTCTTGTGTTGATAACATGTGGTGTCTCAGTCACCTAAAACATTGGCACTTGTGTCATTTGAAGATGAGACATCATTTTTAAAATTACTTTTAGAGTCATATTGTTGCATCTTCTGAAAATTTGGAAATTTGGAATTGCAGTATCAAGCGGTAATTTTTCACCTGCACTATTATTCTTATTTTTTTTTTCTCTCAGTCTCTTCTAATAGGAGATTGTTCATCTCAGGGCAAGGAATTCAGGTGGTATTGGAAAGTCTCCTTACTCTTGCTCTTAAATGCATCAGGTTCACCAGAGAAACAAATCTGGTTTCTCTGGTGAAACAAGATGCATTTAAGAGCAAGAGTGAAAAATAAGTCTCCAGTTCTGAAACATGGCATGAGGTAAAATTTAGTGTTCAGAGAGTTCTAAAAAGTTTCAAGCAACACAGTGGGTTTAATATTATCTTTTAAAACTACAGCACATGAACACCTATTAAACATCACATGCTGAAGGAGACCAATGGGCTGTGACTGACATTTCAGTTAAAGGCAGGCATTAAAATGTGCAGGATAAAGCTACACCTTGACCTGAGATAGAGCATTTTGGAGAAGGAGGGCAACTGTCATGGGTGTGTACACCCAGATATGACACTTAGCAATAGATGCACACCCCTTTGGTCCCTGAGCACAGGGGAGGAATCACAGACAGGCAAATCTCTTCATATGAAGAGATAAAATCAGCATGACAGACAAAGTTAATGAGAGTCAGAACTGTGTAGCAATTATTGTAAGATAATATTATGGAATACAGAGTACTCTCATGTTTGTAAAAGGTTTGTGTTTGCAGTTTCCCATCTGACAGCTGGACTGTAACACCGTGTGTGACACTGGCAGTGCCAAACCTCCTGTCCCACAGCTCCCTCCATTTTCAGCAGTACCTTCATCTAGCATCTCCTAGAGTCTGGATTCCTTTTTGTGTTTAGTTTGGAAGATGAGCTCTGGTAAGAACTGCCTGTCTTTGCCAGTTCCATGGTCCTCACGCTGCACAGAGCTGTGCTGGGATGCCTTTCTGTCTGTGGTGATGGAGTGCCATCATATGTGTCCCACACTGGCTGGGTGATCATCCCTTTGGTGGACAAGCTGTATTTTTTTATTACTTCTATTTGCTACATATTGCACTCCTTAACTTGTAGGCTCTGTATTTCTAAATTGAGTGAGCAAATAATAGTCTGAAAAAATTAAAGCTCTCAGTCCGGTTGACACAAGCAAAGGAAGCACTGGGCATATCTTCAGAAGCACTCTTGGCATTTTTTATTAGTTTTATATAGATGATAGATCGCAGTTCCTTTCTAATATAATTACATAAAAACTGTTCACTTTAGCTCTGCAGTATTTCATCCATATACATATATGTGCGTGACCTCAGAGGGGAAGAATTCATTTAGCAATTTATAGGAAAAGAAAATCAGTTTCATACATTGCAGTAGATAATAATAATAATGTTACAACATTCAGGCAATGATTCAGTAAAGCACTTTATTACTATGACTTTTATTCATTTACTGAACAGGAGTGTTACTGAATGCAGTTGTTAACAAAGGCAGAGGTATTGGAGGTGGTGGAAAGACAGGCAGAAGAAAGAACTATTTAATCCCCAGCATCTGGAGGCTCCCACTGTGAAAGAAAGACAAGTAAAATAGTTCATATTTATACATAACGTTATGATTTTTTTGTTGTTGGAATAGATCAGTACATCTCCAGTCACACCACTGATGCTGGATTGACTTAGAAAAGGATCTGGGCAGCAGAATTAAATCCTTTTCACTAAATAAAGTTGAGCTTGCTGGGTGGCCAACCAAGCAAATGTTTAATAAATCCTGAAGTAGTATGTCTTAACATTCCCATATTATGTAAGTTTCAAACAAAATGCAATTTCTTTTTATAGTATTTCACTTTCATGGGTAAGATCTAGCCAGTCTGTACAATTGTTTCTTGTGAAGTACTAGCGTTCTTTGTATCTTCAGTACCAGATTCCCCAAGTTATTTACTGGGGGAGGTAGGTGCATTATCAGGTTTTGCTTCCATATGATTTAATGCAGTGACAAGAGTCTCTAAAGAAAATTCAAATACCCAATAGTAGTTTCACAAGACCATTATCTTTTGATTGCCAAACTTTAAAGTATTTCCCAGACCAACTGATGAAGTAAATAATTGCTCATCCTCTGTATTATTACAGCCACCCTGGATCTCTGTGGAGGACTAAAGGGAAACAGAATTTTCTTAGGGTGAATTTTATGAACAGAAAGCTATTTGTCTAGTGCTTAGCCAAGAAAACTGAATCACTGAAGGAACTATTTACTGCTAATTTTTCTGTTATTGTTCCAAAGCCTTTATTCCACTTTTTCTTCTTCCCACCCATTATGTCTCCTCAGGTTTCTTTAGAGAAAATAAAAAAACAATTTGAAAAAATATGCAGGCTACTGAAACATGTGCAACCTCTCAGTTATTGTAGGTCAGGATGATCTGGCAATGTGGAGCGACATGCTGGAATCAGCATTGCTTTGGTAAACGTCTGTTCTTTTTTATGCTTGTGGGGAAAAGGCCACAAAAAGTTACCTTCATCAGCTTTTAGAGAACCTGGTATTTCAAATGATAAATAGAGCCTTCCAGGAGTTAATTAATTGATCCAAAGCAGACTGGATAGCTTGACTATCATAAATTTAAAGACTTGTTTGAAGAAAAAGAATCAGTGTAAGTGTTTCTTTTTAATTCTGTAATCGTAGCCTCTTTTATAATGACTGTGGCAATGTGCTGGACTGTGGTTTTGTAAAATGTTATGCTCTGTGTACAGTTTTTAGCTAAGTTAGTAGGTTCACATTAATTCTAGTAATCAAAAATCCTAATCTTTGCTTCTAGACTCTTTTTCTGAAGCATCAGTTGCAAAGCAATCTCATGGTTGGTAGAAGTTTTTGAAAAACCCAGCAGAATCTCTAGCTGTCTCATGTGAATATAGCAGAGGAACCATAGCAGTATTTGTGAGCTTTGTGTTGTCAGATCTGTTTTTCTGATATTTTGCTGTTTCTTATCATATCTGTAATTCTTGATAATGTCCATAAATTCAAATGGATCTGAGAGAACATCATGGAGCTGTGTCAGGGGAGGGTCATTGTGGATATCAGGGAAAGGTTCTTCCCCCAGAGGGTGCTGGGGCACTGATCAGGCTCCCCAGGGAGGGTCACGGCCCCAAGGCTGCCAGACCTCCAGGAGTGTTTGCACAGCACTCTCAGGGATGCACAGGGTGGGATTGTTGGGGTGCCTGGGCAGCACCAGGAGTTGATGGTCCTTGTGAGTCCCTTCCAGCTCAGGGTATTCTGTGATTCCATGAAAATATACTCTGTGTACTACAGAGACATTGCATATTTCCCTGGGCACTGCTTTGACACTTCTGAATTTTCAGCTGCCTTACAATGCTTTCCTTTGGAACCATTCACCCAAGGTACAGAGAGGTTATTTGCTGAAATCCACGGGCAGCACTTAGCCTGCTTTCCCTGACAGAAATAAATACTCTTTTGCTCACTGAATTATTCAAAGAAATAACCTAAGCTGCAGTTTGCAAATCTACTACCTAGTGTAAAGAAGCTGTTCATAATTTTCAATATCAACTCTCTCTTAGGTTTGCATGAGTGTGTGAACAGACTCCATATTTAGCTTTGTCTTAGGTACTCTGGAGAGTGTTGTTGAGAGATAGCAGTGTCAAGAGAAATAACAAAGACACCAAAGGACTACACAGGTATACTAAAGAGAGATACTAGAGAGAGATACTAAATGCACAAAAAGAAGGTTCATTGAACAACCCTGAATGGTGTGCATTGCTTTGAAATATTTGGATATTAGGAGCTGAAACCGGCTAATTTTCTACTCTGGTGGCTCCAACAACAGCACCATTTGATGCAGCTTCTCAAGTCCATTCCAGGTGGCTTTTGGTAGAACCAGAAACTGAAACCAATCTAAGTCCCCAGCCAGCTAAGACAACCCAAGGGGTTTCTTGACCTCCTTCAAGGTTGCCTGAAATTTTGCGTAGTACAATGTTTGGTCAGATCTGCAGTTATGCTGAGACTTTTTTTATCCAAACTGGATCCTGGTTTTGTTTCTTCTCAGAACCTTCTGTTTTTAACATACCCAGTTTAAGCATGGAAAACACTTTTAATCTTAAGTGCCATTACTACAGACAGATTCTAAAGCAGGTACAGTAGGCCAAATTTTCATAATTATTTTCCCTTGTCAAAAGCCATTGTCTTCAGATTATGCCCTGAGTGACCTGAGTTCCACTTGCAATGCACTCAGTCCTAGGGGGTTTTGTTTTACAGGACTGAGAGGAGGAGCAGACAGCAAAAGCTCAGTGTCCTCAGCAGACACAGACCTGCTTCTTCAGTCACTTACAGAAGCACATCTATGAAGAGAGATGAGGGGATGATTTCCTGAAGCTTTTCCAGTCTGTTTTCAGAACAAGTATTTTCATGGGTGAGTTTTAGGCCTGATGTTGCACAATGCTTTGAAATTAGTAAGCTAATTTTTTTAGGGGGAACATAATTTTGTTTTAGCTTAGATGATTTACAAGTATCTTAATGGAACATATGAACTAAAAAAACCTGCCTTTCTTGTTCCAGCTTGTAATACTGTAAGCCATAACCCAGGTCATTTTAAGTGTAAAATTTGTCATTTTAGTTCATTTTTCCATGTGGTAATGCCATCAAAACTACAGGAACACTTTTTCTTTTTTATTTACCGGCATTACAAATTCATTCATTTTTTAGGTGGAGGAGATCCTTTCAGATAATTTTGTGGAAAACTGGAACGATTTTCAGAAGGTTTTGCACCTCTGTGATTCTGAGTGTAGAGTCACGATGAATAGTAGTCCTACAGCTGTGTTGTCCCTCTTTGCCAGATCAACAGTTTGGGAGGCAAGTTGATGGTATGTGAATTGTAACAGGTTTAAGGTAAGTTCTTTTTTCACCATAACTTTCTTCCTGTCTTTTAATATGGCATCTATAACTGGAGATGTTCAGTCTTTTGGTTTGCCTTAAGCATATCAGAAAGAGAAGATTGGTGGAAGAGATTCCCCATTCCTCATGTGATAAGCTTCCTCATGTGATTTATTTAGTCTCTGAATGTTGGAAACTCTTGTGAGTTTGACATTATGTCAGCATTTCAGAGGTGAGACAAGCCTTTTATCAATAAAGGAAATCCATGCTGCAGATCCATGAACTTATCAAATACTATTTAGCATTAACAAACACAAAGACATCAAAATTAATTAATGTCTTTATTCAGTAGACTGTTGTTGTAAAGAACAAGAAATAGAAATTTAATATTCACAACATAAAATGTAATTTTCAATATAAAGAGGGTCCCTAAAGAAGACCCTGAGGAGTCCAAAGAGCTGCAAGCATGAGTAGCATGGGATCAAAATATCCATGCCCCAAAGAGAGAAAATTATATTAAGCATTTTATTGCAATAACATTCCAGTTACATAATCAGGTCAGTTTATATTTAGGTCTAATCTACACTCTCAGGAGCTTGGGTTTTCCCTGCTTATAGCCAGTTGACTTTCAGAAGGATGTAGAACTCTCTCTTACCTTTGAAAACATAATAGAAAAATCAAAGAAATAATTTCCAGTCTGACCCTCTCAGCCTAGTGTCCTGCTGATCATTCTGAGTGAGGACCAAACACAACACCATCAATAGGAAATGATTTTTGGAAAGCAATCTTTTATCCTGAAATATGAATGAGCCTGAGCGTGATCAGTGCAACCAACTCTGCCACACATATTTTCCTTTCTATAAATATCTTAAGAGAAAACTTTGGGTGTAATGCACCAGGTTCATGAAAGTCATGTTCCCAGCACAGTGTGCAATAACTATGTGCTTTCACCATTTGTCAGTTTTATAGCTCTGTGTTGTGTAGTATATAATTAGTCATTGATCATGAACAAGTAATTATCCTTTGAATTACCTGAGACTCGACAGTTATACAATTTTCTAAATAATGTTTCTACCATTATTTGTGTCAATGAGAGATCTGTACTGTAAGAAAAGTCAGGAATTGTAGCCACTTTGAATTGGAAAGCAGCCCTTCCTTGAAATTCAAAACATTACCTCTAAGAAAATAATATAGAGTAAGGTACTGAGAGGCAAACTGTTATGGCTTAATTCGTTCATCACTGTGGTCAATGGCTGTTCTGCTTTTGTTTTAACAGGATGAACGAGAAGCCTTTTGAGATCAGTCTAGGAAAACGCTGGGCACGGAGACTGTGCTCCAGCAAAGTGCAGGGAGCAGTGGGTATGACACTTTCTGATTCTGTGGGGGTGAACATGGAGCACATTTGCATATTTGCATTATTAAGCTGTGGAATTGCTGAAAAGTGCAGGTATTCCGCCAAGCAAGGTGTGCAATGCTGTAGATGGGATGAGTTCGGAATCCTCCTAGAGGAACAGCCTCTGAGCTACACATCTGAAAGACAAGGCTTGTGCCCTGCTTGCCGGGACATTCAGGCACATCCAGTCTTGCGCTGGCCATGTTTAGAAAACAGGGTCTCCTTCACACCATATCATTAATTCTTCTGTGGTAAACATCCCTTTAGGCACCCATTCTTAGCAATATTGTTCATTAGAGTCATGGTCTAGGCAGCTGAGGACTGCTCTGGAGAAGAGATGTAGTTCTAAGAATAAGGTGAAGAGAGAGTTTACACTCAGCAAGATAAAACTTACCTACTTGATTGGAGTAGCATTTGGTATAGCTAGTTAGGTTAGAATGGCTCACCCATGGGTGAGGAGACATTTCATAAAATCCCCTTTGTTGTAATCTCCTCGTAGAGTTCTCACTCTGTATTTAGCCTGACCCCTTAAACATGCATTTTGCCTCATACCTTTTTATCAATCTACATTTCTTTTCAAATGTGGCATTAATTTTTATGTTAAATCTTATTTAAGACATCCTAGGAAAATGTTGTGGATTATGTAGAGAAACAGTGGATGGCACTGTTCATTCGCTACTCTAATGTGGTAAGAAATACCAGTTTTAAAAAGGCTGTATTTTAAAATAATAAGGAGGGAAAAAAAAAAAAAAGAAAAGTAATTGACTCCTCTAAATGCATACACACTGGCTTAAGACTATCTCATCTGTGCCGGGAATGTTGTAACCAGATTGGGGATTTAGCACGGGTGCTTTAAGGGATGCAGGGGTTTTGAGCAAAAGGTGATGAAGTGACTGAATTACATTCTGAATTCCAGTGGTTCAGCTACATCAGTCTTATTTATTTGAAATGATACTTCTGCTTTGGGGGGCTCCTGCTATAATCGGACTTTTGCATTGATGTGACTCATCCAGAGGCACTTGAGGACAATACTGCCATTGCTACAGCAGAATAACTGGTGTGCTTGTCCCAGATGGCTTCCTGGGAGATGGCATTCAGATGGAGGAAAAGAGGGAACAATTTTTAAGGGCGTTTGGAAGCCTTTTATGGATTAGAATCACAAAGCAGATGTTGCTGTGTAGTGTTCACAGCCATTTTCTGTGTGAAGGCTACACTTGTTTTAGCTAAACAGAGCTTCACAACTGCTGGAAAATGGTGACTCTTTCCCCTCCTTGTCACCCCCCTGACACTTCCTTTTCTGCAGTGTATATGGTGTGGATTGGATTTCTGAAGAGAAATGAAACCTTTGATTTCTTTTCTCTTCTTATTTTTCCCCTGAAGGAATGCATAGGAAGGCAGCACTTGATATGTTCAGTTACAAGTGGGATTTTTTACCACAGGTATTTTTTTTAGTGTGTTCTAAATAGAAATGGAGTAAGTGAAGCATAGAGAACACTGTGTGTCCACAGCAGCCTTCTGCTTTCATCCAAAACCGCTCCAAAGCTTCATGAACATAAATGAAATCCTGGAAGGTGAAACAGCTCAGGAAAGCAGTGACACAGTAATAACAAGGGTTCTGATCATTAGCACTGCTAATTTATACAGAAGTGATTTCAGAGGGTCACTTAACAGGGAATACCAGCTCCACCTCACCACTGGAAGTTCCCTCAGAATAACATGAGTGGCTGGGCAAACAGTGTGCCTGGTTAAAGCCAGGAGAACTTACTTAGCCTGCCAGGGATTTCAGTTTATATTCATACACCAGACACTGAATGAAGGCAAACAAGGGCTTTCATTCATGATTTCCAACTGATTTTTTTATGCAGTGCCTGTGATCTTAGCTCCCTCTGCCACCAATGAAGCTGATTTGACAGGTCAGTGTCAGGTGAGCCAAGCTTCTTCCCAGTTTCCACCACACAATTTAAGCTTTAATTATGCAGGGTATTCACAAAGGTTTGTATCCTTAGGCTCCTCCTAGAGGCAATAGAGCTCTTCCAGGTAATGATACAGTGCTTAAATTAGGTTCCTGTTTTCTCTGTAGTTAACAGAAGGAGCTGGACAGGCGAGTTCCCAAGGATGGCTTTCTTAGTAATGCTGTGTAGTGAAAGGAAATTTACTGCCTTGATCATCTTTGCCTTAAGACATTTGTATTATATATTGTTCTCACCCTCCCAAATTATTTTATATTCTTACTTTTTCCAGGGTATACAATAAAGAGAAGGATAACTCTTCTGATAGAATCTTTTATAAGATGCTTTTGGATAACTTAAAAATTGCTGTTCTTCCTGGAGAATTTAAGTGGTAGCAGCTCACATATATCAAAAGAAATGCACCAAAGAGAAGAAAAAAGGCAAACAGAGCTTTCAAAAGTTACTGTTATTATAGACAATTTTCTGTTTAACATAAGGAAGAAATATGTGTAGAAATTAGACTTTCAGATAGAGTGAGGATATATGTTGTTTTTCTAACAGTGAGTACTGTCCTGGGCTGATCTCTCATTTCACAGAGATGTATTCAAAATTTTACAACTCTCAAAGCATTGCAACAGGAGAGCAAACACACATAGATCATTCACCAAAGACTCTGGGATTCAGGTGCAAATGTTGAGCTCACTTTACAGGGCCCACAAGGATTATATCTCAGCGCCTCACTCAAAAATTGGTGTTTTGCCAGTGATGACAGCTGAAAAGAAATCTTGTGATCTTCAGCAGAATCAGCACAGATTATGGTTCAGGACCTGGATTTGAATGTTCTCAGAGGATCAGGAGCTGTGACACATCTAATGGCTATGACTGCTGCCGGCCACAGCCACACCCCCATGGCACTTGGGGCACCAATACTGCCGCCCAGGCTACACACAGCTACACCTATTGACTTGCCTCTCTTTTTAATTTGAGTATATGGAAATACCTACCTAATCATGGGGGAATGGGGAACAATGACACAGCAGGCACCAACAAATTGTCCCTTGTAATGGGGTGAGCTTCTCCCAAAAGTATTTCTCTTGTAGTTGCACGCTAACCTCCATGTGGGGTTAGAGCCAGGACATAGGCTTTTCCTTTCCTTTGACCCAGATAATGCTTTACCCTGATATGACCTTGGAGGCACTCCCTATCTTCCCTTGGTTTTAGATATTCCATATATAGATTTCCATAAAACATATGGAATTCAATAAAACAGAACCCTATGCAATGCTCACTTTTCTGTCAACAGCTCACAAGACAGGAGTATGCCCTGTCTTGCCCCAGATTCTCCTCAGCCTTCCTCATTTCCTCCTAAATGATGTGACCTTTTTGTGTTTCTTAAGTCCCCCAGCTCCTCTCTTTAGTGAGAATTTGTGACCAGTAATGGTCACAAATTCTCACTAAAGAGAGGAGCTGGGGGACTTAAGAAACACAAATTTAATAATTTAATATTACATGAAGTCTCTAGAAAAGCAAATCTGACCTCTTCTACTACAGTGGTGATGGTGGACCAATGGTCTGTAATGAGTGGAATCTTAGAATCTTCCAGAATTTTCCACCTGTAAGTTCTGTAACAGGTTGGAGTGGTTAAAGTGGAAGATCCTGTTCCACATGACCTCCATTATTCCTCAAAACTTCTAGCAGGCTGCCTCTGGCTCTGAAATGCTTTCTAAATTTGTTTTTGCAAGACACTAGGACATATCTAAGACCTTATGGTTAGCTCCTTCTATGTAATATTTTTTGGGCACTGAGTGTTCCCACAGATGCCTTCTAAGATTGGCTCCAATATGAGAAATCAAACCTGGGTGTTTTTTCCTGCAAGCTGAGTTTGTCCTTCTTCTTCTTGAGGTCAAAAGAGATTTCAGGAATTCCTCAAAGCTATTTTTACTGAGGTCCAACACCATTCTTACTGAAAGACTGTCAAAGCAGAGAGCAGGCAAGATACAAAAAATGCAGATGACTCACCAAGATGGAATACAACTCTGTCACTAGGACACAGTACACTAAATTCAACATAAATCAGCGACATCACTAATAAATATCTCCATCCCCATCTTCTGCTCAGCCACCATATGGAGCTTTATCTACACCTTCAACAAGCTTCCTGGCACCCAGAGCTGGTGTGTCAGAGCAGAGGCTTGGGCTGGGTTGGTTAGGCCTGAGAGAGGAACTCTGTGAGCCAGCCCCAGTGAGATGGGAATGTGCAGGGAGTGAGTTTGGTGCCTCACACAGCTGGGAAATTAGCTTGTGGCTTATTTCTTCAAGGTGGAAAAACAACATTCCTCTCGCTGCACACTTCAAGCAGCTGGGCAAGACACAGTCCGTGGCTAGCACAGAGGAGCACATATGCTGCCTGCTTGGCTGGATGCTAATGCATGGAAAAAATAATGGATCTTCCCTCCCAGCTAGAAGCATGAAGAATCTCTCTCTGTTTTTTGACTGTCAATTTCACAAGACTTGTAATAACTGTTTCTAAAGGCCCCTAGCACTCTTCAGTTTGACTGAAATTGCTAAATGGACACCAAATTCGGGGGAAAGGCTGACAGATGTGGATGAAAAAGCTGATTGTGTTGTTCTTGTTTTCCTAGGAAAGCAGGGTGAAAGTGGTGCATGTTGGAGGGGAATATAATTTAAAATATAAACTTGCCCAAACTCAGGATAGATCTCAAGGATCCCCAGTGACTCTTGTGTCTCCTAACAGGCTTTGAACTCTTTGCGACTTTGTAATTACTGCCTGAAAGCAGGAATAGATTTCTTAGAAATATGTCAGTAACTCTCCAGTTCTTCTTCTTCCCTCTTTTTAAAGCTAGGTAGTGTCTTTGCACTTCTGCATAGATTTAGGAGACAATTTTAGCTAGTTCTTTAAGAGCTAATATGAATACCTAGCAATATTCTATAATTTGTCCATTCCTATTTGTTATTGATATTCATTGTTCAAGAAACCTACTGATATTTGACTTTTATCAAAGTTGGATAAAAAAGAGGCTTTAAGTGTTTCATACCCTTAAAGCGATCTGTTGGTAGTGCTCTTTCTTTGTTGAATATAAAGCCAGATATTTTTCCTGATCCCTCTCATTCTACAAATGCTTTACTAAAAAGAATTCTTATTATTCTTGATTTTTTTTTTTTTAGTACTGAATCTCACATTGTGTTCTGGGCTTTCATATGCTGGCCCTATATACTGTGCTGGTATGCTTCACTGCTGTACCTCCAGCTATCCTCAAGTTATTTTCTTTTAGACTCATTTCCCATGAGACTACAGTTCCTTGAGAAGGTAGAAATCTACTTTTTTTTCCCCCCTCTTCTCCTGCCTTCTTTTTGTAAATGTCATAACTTTTTTCATTCCATCATCATTCTTGCCTAAGGTGTATTTCACCATTTCAAGTAGTTTCTCTATGTTAACCAGGATAAAATATAGAAAGACTTTCCCTTCACTGGATTTTGTGGCATCAACAGGATGTCACTGCCACATTCTAATGATCTTTTGGACAACCCCTGTTCTGCTGTAATCATTATTCAACCAATTACAAAAAGTTCTTTAACTCTTTTGGGGGGAAAAAATCTCCAAATCTCCAAGAGCTTCAAATCTAAATGCTATTGTCCATAAAGACTTCCAGGTCCTGCTCTTTATACCACATCTCTTATATTCATGTGCTGACAACCAGCATGCTCAATCTGTGGTGTCTGGTTTTGTATCCTCTATGACCCTGTGATGCATAACGCAAGTCCAAGTAATCTTAGGTCCTCTGCTAAGTGGCTGTGATTAATCCCTTCTTGTGAGGTTTTCTGGCAGCTCCTTTCTTCAGTCTGGTCTAAGGCTTGCCTCCTAGGTTATAAAGCTGATGGACAAAGAGAGCTCTTCTGTGAAAAAGATCCTGACAGGGAAGGTGGATTTTAAATGACACCCTGCAAGTGTCACTCACTCACTTCCAGAACACAAGGCTCAGGTTTGAACTTCAGCAGGGAGAAAGGAGATTTAACTTTGTCTCCATCACCTGTGCTTTAATTACTTGTTCATTTTTCTCAGGGATATCCATGGCAAGGCCCATGTTGACAGGCAGGAGCATCACAGAACATTTGGTGTTTTGGCCATGTCTCCCATTCAGTCAGGGTAACAGATATCTCAGAAGTCCAGGGGCCTCCAGCACATGAGTCTATCTGAGATCCTCATGAGGGAGTCACCAGTCACTGTCATCTTTTGATCCCTGTTTTGGAGGCTTAGAGTTAATCTGCTGTGTGCTGCTCAGATCAAAGCAAAATTCTTGCCATTAGCATATTTTTAGAAAAGGTGTTAAAATGTTAAGATTATCTTCAAGTTTAGGGAATACTATAAAACACACTTAATAAATCTATAAAATGAGACTGCTGAATATTTCTGCATTTTGCTTATATGGAAATACATGCTCTAAAATTTAACAAAAATAATTATTCTAACTTTCCTTTTCATGGGTTATAGTAAATCCATAATGGATGTAAAATAGATACAAGTGGGACACATTGCATACACTTTAATTTAATTTCATTCTGTCTTTAAAAATGATTAAATATTTAATTGTTATATATTTTAATGGCTCAGTGATGAAGCTTGTGGTATTTCAGCAAGAAGGGTATATAATCCATATCTATGCACTTTCTTACAGGGTCCAAGAAGGAAAAGTATTATGAACATTCCTCCAGAGGGAAAAAGCATGGAAGTGATTTCCTTGGGATCTCGAAGGGTAGAAAATGTCAAAAGATTTTTTTTTTTCCTTTTAAATTCAATGGAAATACTTTCCTTAACTTCTTTCATGTTAGCTTAGCCATCTCATGCTAACTGAGGAGGTATTAAGGGATCAAGGTGGCTGATGGAGAAACTTGGCCTCATTAGAAACTAAGTTTGTGGTACGGGGGTCGAGCATCTCCAATAGCAAAGGAAGTAATTCAGAACAGTAAAGTCATTCTTTAATTTTTTTTTTTCTGTAAAGGAAATGTTAGCACAACACAGGCCTTGGAATCAATGTGTGTTCTAACTTGATGAACCTATAATATTTTTTTGCATCCAGGTTTCTTCCATGGTCTAGTTTGTCAGTACAGCAGTTCTTGCTCAGTATTGCAGAATCAAATGTTTAAAACTACAAAATAAGCGAATTGTCTTCATGCACGATCTTTCAATTTTGTAATCAAACAGCTTGAAGACCAATCCAACAAATATGCCCAGAATACAACTGTTAATGAAGCAATTAAAAGGCTGAAAGACAGAGGTACAAAAGAGGCAGCAACTCTTAAAGATGTAGCACCAGAAGCTACTGAACAGTGAGGATTTGTGATTTCATTGTTCTTTTATTACACTGGGGATGATGCATTTCTCAAGTTTTGGCAATGGACAAGGGCTAAAACATCACCACGTACATGCTGCCAGGGATATGCATCACTATTTTGTGGTGTTCTTGGATTGTGCAAGCTCAACAAAGTCCAGTTCCATGGAAAACTCATAAGGTTTGGTAAGATCTGTATCAGGGCAACCCCTGGGATCAATCCAGGCTGGGGCTGAGCACAGGGAGCAGCCCTGGCAGAAGGACTTGGGGGTGCTGTGGGTGAGAGCTGGCTCTGCCCTAACACAGAGCCCCCCTGTGCTGGGCTGCACCTAGAGCCCCAGGGCAGCAGGGCAGGAGGGATTCTGCCCCTCTGCCCCACCCTGCTGAGCCCCCCCTGCAGGGCTGCATCCAGCCCTGAGCCCAGCACAGGAAGGACAGGGAGCTGCTGGAGCCAGGCCAGAGCAGAGACACCAAGGGGATCAGAGGGATGGAGCAGCTCTGCTGGGAGGAATGGCTGAGGGATTGGGATTGTTCAGCCTGGAGAGGAGAAGGCTTTGGAGTGACCTCCTAGTACCCTTCCAGCGCCTGCAGGGATGGAGAGAAACAATCTACAAGGGTCAGGAGTGACAGGACAAGGGGGAATGGCTTCACACTGACAGAGAGCAGGTTTAGATTGGATATGAGGAAGAAATTGTTCCCTGTGAGGGTGGTGAGGCCCTGGCACAGGTTGCCCAGAGCAGCTGTGGCTGCCCCATTCCTGGAAGTGTTCCAGGCCAGGCTCGATGGGGCTCTGAATATTGTGGTCTAGTGGAAGGTGTCCCGTCCTGTGCCAAATGCGTTGGAATGCACTGATCTTTAAAGCTCTTCCATCACAATTTATTCTATGATTCTGTGATTCTAAGACTGCCCAGGAATTCTGTTTTCCTGCTGCTGTTTATGATCAGTCAAATGGGACATGCTTCCCTGTAATAGTCCTGTTCTGCCCTGCTTGTGCTGAGTGAAATAAACCTGGAATGAATAGGGATGAGAGTTCTGTGCGAATAAAGTGGTTAAATGGGTTTCCTTGTCAGAACTGAAGTGGCAGACTACCTTATGTCTCTGATAACTGCCTGGGCACATATGTTTTATGGGGAAATGCAGTCTGAAACTGATTCTCCATCACTGTGGTCTTAAGGATCTCTGCAATTTTGTAAGAGGGTTTGAACTTCATAGACCAGGTAGTATTCCAGCTGGGAGTTTTCCCATTCTTCCTGCTTTGATTTCCCTGACACTTCCAACATGAGGTTCATGAATCCCTGCCCTGGCAGCACAGCTGCTTTTCATCCTGGCTCCATAGCTGAGCAGGTGAGCCAAGGCCATTGCCCACCTTGGTGGCATGTTTGCCACTGCTGCTCTCATCCACAGCTTTATCTGGAGCAGCCAGGCAGCTGCTGCATGGCTGGGCAGGGCTGCTTTTCCTCAGAGGTGACACACTTTACTCCAACAGTGATAGCCTGGTGTGACAGTGGTAAACACAAAACCATACCTGTTTTCTGATTTGTTATTCCAGACCAAGCCACAGAAGTGGGAAAAAGCTGTCCACAGCATGGAACTGGGTAAGCTTTGTTTATCTAGATAACATTATGCTACTGTGGCATTGCAGGAGTGGGCAGAATGCACCCCTTGAGGGGTAATTATCTTGGCATGCCTGAACAATCCTGAAATGCAGACATAACATCACCAGTTATCCTTTTCAGGGTTATACTGTTGGTTCTTCCTGTTTGTTTTTTTTTTTTTTTCTTAGGGAGGGTGTCCAAGAAGGGCCCAGGCTCTGCTCCATGGGGTCCAGCAATGGCACAAGAGGAACAGACAGGAACTGATGCCCAGGAAGTTCCACCTGAACACAAGGAGGCAATTCTTTCCTGAGCACTGGAACAGACTGCCCTGAGAGGGCAGTCCTGCTGCCTGGAACAGACAGCCCCATCCTGCTGGAGCAAGAGGGTTGGAGCAGAGGAGGCACTGTGATCCCTCCCAGCCTGAGCCATTCTGGGATTCTGTGTGAGACATGTTAGTGAAGGAGGATGCCAAACTCAGCTCCTTTTCCAAAGAGCACCTTACTATCTCTGGCATGGCTGACCTGGATTTTCTAGGAACTGGGCAAGTAGGTGCAGACCCTACCTTTGCACCCTTGGACTTGTCTAACTTTTGATGAGGTTCAAAATCAGAAAGATTGTAACTGCAGCCGTGTTAAGGACCCTGGGATAGCATCAACATTTCTATGTGTGACTTCACTCTGGTAAAGGTTTCCAATACCTCATCCCAGTAAGGTTGTCATCAATCCCTTTCTTTTAAATAAGCAGACACTTTGCCTTTTGTGAGCACAGAACAATTTAATATGAATTATTCTTGCATGCATGCAATTTCAGCAGAGTTTTATCAGGTTTTTTTCCTCCAGATGAAAGTGCTCATAGTTGAGACTGTCATCACCAACATTACTATTGTGGCTGATTCTCTCCAGCTTTGATTGGATTTGTGCAGCCAGATTTCTTTATCACTGCTATTAAGCATTTGATCTGATGGTAAATACTTGTTCAACTGCACATAAAATGTACTTGCTTATCCAGAAGCTTTACATTCATAGAAAGGAATGATAATTTGCTAATTATTCTCAAATTTTTAGCACTCCTTATGCTGTTCAGTTATTTAATGATTTTTTTTTCTTTCAATCTGTATAATTAAGTAAAATATAACGGCAAGAGTAATCACTGTAGGAACACTTGCGAAGTTAGGACAGAGTTGTGCAGGATAGTTATAAAAAATACATCCAAATCAGGAGTTCCAAAGCAGCTGAAGGAAACAAAAAATTTTGGAGAAAACCCTCAGCAGCAGGAGGGGCTGCAACTACAACTTTTCAGGGAAACAGGAGGTGGGAGAAGTGCAAGAAAAACAGGGATAAGTAACACTAAGAGGGGCACAATGGGAGACTGCTGCCACTCAAGACTGCTGCTCCTCTTAGGTGCAGAAAGGCAGAAAAAAGAAAGAGAAAGACACATGGGAGGAAGATGAGAAAGTTCCTTGCCAAAACAGATTACCTCAAATGGATCCCTAAATCTGCTTTGAAGGAATCATGCTTCCCACCTCCCTGCAGTTCTGTGTGGCTCTGGGATCTGAATCTATTCTGCTGCATTTCTTGTCCAGGAGTTAATTATGGCTCATGAGGAACAGGGACAGCAGTAAATTCTATAAATGACACTTTTCCTCAAGTTTGCTAAATGAATTAATGTGATTTCTTCTGGCACTTGTTGCTTTCCAGGTGAAGTTTGATCTTAGCCTGTCACTCAGTGCTTTTGCTGAAGGTACCAGTCTCAGAAATATAGTTAAATTTTGCTCTCTGACTCTTCCTGGACAGATTTGAAGTTGTACACAATAGTACTCTATTTAAATAGCTTAGTGTCAATGCGAGGAAGAGAGATCATTTTCAGTGTAATTTAGAATCGAGCCATAGGTTAAAACACAGAGATATTTATTACGCAAAGCAGCATATTTGGAAGAAAAAGGAATTTTTATAGGAATTACTTTATTTCTCATCTAACATTTGTTGGAAGATCATGGCATGCCAATGGATGACAGTCAATTTAATCTACTGTTAGTTGATTGAATTTAGGGTTACCAGATGGAAGGTTGAGTTATCTGGATTTTGTGGCAATACTGGAAGTTTAAAAAAAAGTTAACAGCAATAAAGCATGAAACAAACCTTTCCTGAGATATCTAGAAGCTTTCTATTTCAAGTGAAGGCTATTGGTGAAATTAGGAAGAGAACAGTGATATGATTTTTAGCACTCTGCCTGTATTCTTTGGCTCCTGATCCAGCTAAGCTGCTGATCAGGCCAAGAGGGAGGCTGAAACCTGTGGGATGTGAATGAAGATCCACAGGTAGTTGCTATGGAGTTGTCACCACTAACAGATTGCAAAAAGTAAATGACTGATTGCTCTGCCTTGAACAGATCCTTGTCCTCAGCATTTTGAAACTCACTCACAGTAGTGGAATGATATAATATCCTAAATTATAGTCAATGGTTTATGGTAGTGATGTTCAGCAGCTTTTTCTACTCTGCATAAGGAGCCAGAAGACAGTAACTGTCCTTTGAGGAAAGAAGGACATTTATGTCCAGTTCTATGGGCAGTACATACAGTGAGAACTCTGTGGCGTGGCCTGGGTTTAATTTAAAATACTGCTTTTGGATTTTTAAGCTGTTAAGGAATGTCGCTATTAGAGAATGCTGAAATGCTGTTGCCTATAATGCCATTGGTGGTTTTATTAGGGTATCAAGAATCCCAGTAAGAGGGCAAGGTTTGCTGTTGGTATAGGTACTGATGTGTTGCCCACCCATATAATGAGGATCTGGTCTTCATTGATTTACAGTTGCTAAAGAGTGAATAAGAGTGTATTCATAGTTTGGGAGCACAATTTTTAAATCTCAGCTGCTTGCCTTACCCCATCAGTCATTTCACTGATTTCAAGGCACAGAAATCAAGGGTTTTAATTTTCAGCCCTTAAAGACAAAGTTCATGAAGTCTGAGCCAACTGCTTGGGGTGGAAGCCTCAGTGTAGACTAGAGCTAGTAAGTAATTATCCATTCCTCATTTATTTTTAAATTTTTGGGTGAAATTCTGATGCCACTGAAGACAGTTTTGCCATTGGTTTCAAGGCCTGTTTTAGCTTCTGTATTGTGCCTCTGTAATTTTTTCTCAGAGGCTGCATTTACTTTTTTCATGCTGTTACTACTATTTTCTGCTGTCATTATTTCTATTTTAGCAGTAAGACAAGAGGAAGAGCTGACTTGTGGGTGGCTGACATAATATTCAGGTTTTTCCTCATTCAGGCCTGGAAGTTTAGAACTTTGTGAATGTAGTTTGTGAATGCAGCCAGCTAATCAGGTATCCACCAAAATATGTGCCCCTTTACATCCAGGAGCACAATAATAGATTTTTGAAACAGGTTGACCTCAGGGAAAATGAGTGTGCCAGCTCTTTGATTTAAATCAAGGATCAACAGTGTTTTGTCTGTATTTAAAGCTTTTGCCAATTATGAGAATCACAGCTTTTCTTTCCATATGTTACTATATCACATAGTTGGAAAAGGAAGTGTGACCCACATTTAATATAAAGTGAGTCTCGGAAACCAGAAGGCAAAGGAAAAAACCCTCCTAACTTTTTTTCTTTTTCTATGATATGTGATTCACTGGGGTAGAGGGTGGTCTGTAGTTACAGAAAAAGAGACCTGATCTTCTTCTTACAATCTCTAGCAGGAAGAGATCAAGAACATAAGTGCAAATGTTCTTGACTGTATTTCAATAGAAACTCAAATTTAAAAAAAAAAGAAAAGAAAAAGGATAGTGCAAGTCTGTAGGGGAGAACATGGTTTAAAGAGTAAAATTAGGAGAAGTTAAAATGATGCAGTGAAAACTATTAAACTATTTGTGGTTTTTTTGAGCAGTTGTACAGGCTCTGTATGCCAGCGTATGGAAATCTTTTAAAAAGAAATGAAACATTCCTTTACGAAAGACCACTATCTTAGTGGTTTTTTATCACAATCAGGAGGAGGGTGTAGTAAAATGTCAGTGTGTATATTTTTCTTTGTGAGTTTTTCCCAGTTTAAAATCTGTCATGAATTTCTTCACTCCTCTTTGTGACTCATATGTTGCAGAAAACTCCTAAAATGCTCAAGAGGTTACACAAGATGCTTTTTCTCTTTTCCCCCACAGAAGCAAGGCAAAACAGGCTCCTAGAGTACCACTGCACAATGAGCAGAAGGGATCAGATCTCAGTCAGTCACCAAAATAGATTTTCTATGGCCAAAAAAGAGCCTTAGTCCTTCAGGACTGGAAGTAGATGAGTGCCCTGCTGGGAAAGTGGCTGTGGGATAATAAACTTGTGACAATGCAAAGCTGTTTGTGTAGGACTGATCCTTGCCAAAACATCAGGCAGAAGAGTTTCAGGGGTGATGCTCTGTTAAGCCAAGGGGTTTTGAGTGCGAATCCCCTGACACAGCTCACGTTGGTTCACACTGCGGTAGGGCTTTCTTCATCTTGAGATTTCTTTCTTCATCATGTGCTGGGAAAATTACAGCAGCTGAGGCCATTACAGCAAATTGGGTGGACACCACTAATGCTGCAGGCAGCTGCTGGACTTTGTCAAGCTGTGCTGTAAAGAATTCAGTTGCAGAATTTCTGGTGAACAAACCAATTTCATTGGTTTGTTTATGCTTTATTACTATGCTATTTATCTTTAATATACTTTCAATATTTGCTACGCTTTAATTTCATTCTTGCAGACGGGAGATTGAATGGGCTGGGAGCTACATTATGAAACAGCCCAGACCACAGAGCAAATGATGCTAAATATCACTGCATGACTGCTGAGGAATATTTCAATCACCTTAATGATATGCTGATGGATGTCTGTGGGGTAAATACATCGAGCTTTGGTTTGGTTTTGACAGTGAAGCTGGTAGCTATTTTGATCCAAACATTTGTTTTAAAAGTTGGTTTGGAGGAGCTGTTGGGAAAGTGGCTCTAAAATTATGTTGGATTTCAAGGCTTCTGTGTTCTCAGAAATTTCCAGTTCAAATACATTCCATTTTCAAGGCAAAACCTTTCTTTTTATTCCTAATTGTTTTCTCTGCAGTCTCTGCCAGGAAAATACATCCCAGGTTATTTTTTCCCATCCTTTTGTGAGCATAGCTATTAAGTATTGTGCAATTAGCAAAGAGTATCTCTGCACTACTCATTCATGGAACAGCCTATCTATTCATGAGAATGGTCCTTCAAGAAGGTGTTATTAGTCCCCAAAGTTTGCAAGACAGTTATCTTAATCAAGAGTTGATTTTCCAGCTTTTATACATTTGGTTATTATTTCTGTAAGGCAAAGCTACAAATGTTTTGCATTCTTAAACTGCATTAAAATACTTGCCTGTTACCAGTACAAATTGAGAGCAAACCTTTGTTATTTATGTTTAAAAATATGCAGTAGACCAGTTAAATATATTTAGTTCAAAATATTTAGTTAAATATTCCTTGTTAGGACACCTATTCTGCTTTCTGTTAAGCAGACAGCAACAGTGACAGTATCAGCAAGTCCTGAACAGCTTTTTCTTGCCTTGAGGAATTCCTGTACCCACTGGGTTTGTTGGGAAGGAACCTGACCTCCATGTTACATTAGTAAGAATTCTGTTGACTGTTTCACACCCAAGCAGCTAAGGAAGTACTTCTTTGGCTCTTACCATCTCATTAGTAAGCAAGAAAAATTTGCACAGCACCTACAGTAACCTGCTGTGTTTTCAGAAATGAATATACAGCGTGAAGACTCGTAGTGGGTATAAATGAAGATGTGGTATTTAAAATACATCTTTATGAAGCTACAATAGGGAGCTCTACCAAGTTCTCAGTGATTTATGGCTTTATTTGATTAGACATTGAGTCCTTTGAGTCTGGATTAAAATGCCAGAACTACCTCTGGTGGCTCTTTCAATCTCTGAGGTCAAACATATAAACTGGTGCCTCAGCTGAAGCCTTAGAGCTGAGTGAGCCTCCAAACTGGACAACTTTGCTGCATCTTGGGGCTGGGAACATGGTTTGGGAATCAGCTGGGCTTTTGGAGGGAAGTGCAGGCAGGGTATTACCTGAGACAGTGTCTGTGCGTTCTGGCACGGATATTGCTGCCAGGGTATTGCAGAACAGTGGAGCCTTGTGCTCCAGAGTTTTGAGCCAGCAGAGCACCAGGAGCAGACAAGATGAGGAGAGATGTGCAGAGGCCCCATGGAGTGGGTGGAGGATAGAGAGTCACATCTTCCTTTCCTGTGAGAAGCAATACTGCTTAAAATGTCTGGAATTTTAAAGTTTGAGCTTAAATTCAATGATAAACAAAATTTAAGCCATAAAAAAAGCATTCTAAAAGCTCAGTGTTAAACTGTTTAGCTACGAAAAGAGAGAAAAATTCATAAAAATAATAACAAGATACAACAGGACTGGAAAAGCTCCTGATCAGCAACTCATCTCCACTGTGGCAGTGATGATGTGATATATACACATAGGCTTATTTCCCAGTTTTTATTTGTCTCTTACTGCTTTACTGTTGGCTCTAATGGTAATAATATTTATCTGCTTGGTTTGTTTTTATTTTTTGCTGAATTGGACAACTGAGTGAATCAAGGACATCAGTCTAAAACAAGAAAGGAAACTGATGTCCACAGAATCATTAAAACTAGGAAAAACCTCCAAAATCAATGAACCCAACCTCTGACCCAACACCACCATGGCAGCTAAACCATATCACAGTGCTGATACGTTTGCTCAGTTTTTGAACGTTTCAAGGGACAATGAGTCCACCACTTCCCTGGGAAGCCTGTTCCAATGCTCAACCACCCTTTCAGTGAAGAAATTTTTCCTGTTATCCCACCTGAACCTCCAAAATTATAATTGAATCTTCCTACCAGTTGGAATCTGAGATTACTAATTACTGTTGTGCTCTCATTTCTGTTTCAGTTTATTCATAGCTAGAAATTGAAATATTTTGACTTCACCTCCAGAACTTCCCCATTGCAAATATTCTTTCTGATTCAGAAGTTCACCAAAGAACACACGGTGATGGCAAGCCTGCAGAGCACTTGCATTTTCACAGTTAAGTTTTCACACTATTTTATTGGTCAATTGTTTATGTTTATGGGCTCTTCTCTCAAGAAGTGCTTCTCAGGTGTGGCAGTCCTTGTACAGCACATGGATTTAGTCAGATTTCTGTGCAGTGCAGCAACCTGAGTCTCCTGTATTCCTCTGTGTGCTTGGATTCAATCAGAACCGCCAGCTCCCAAAATTTAGGCACTTGCAATGATGGCTGAATTTGCAAATGTTTTTTGCCTTACTCCCCATTTCTAGCCATGCCTTGGTGACTCACAGAGATAGTTTTGGTCTATGTAATTGATGTAAATCAAGGATAATTTTCCTGGAGTCACTCCGGGATATAATTGTTTCTGAGATAATTAACATTTGCTTCTATGTGTATAAATGATCCACGCTGGCTCTAGAGTTTGAGGGAGAATTGAACAGCATTGATTTGAAAATAAATAGGGAATTACAAAATTTAAAACATCTTCGCTAACCTGTAGCCAGGGAAATAAGGCAATATTTAAAGAATTAAGTTTACACAGATGTGAAGTAACAATCTTTAATGTGTATTTTAGAAATTAGAAAACAAAACCACTACCAACATGAAGAACAACAAAAGGGAAGGAAACTTGTGGAGATTAAAGCTCCCACTAACGTAAAACATACTTAGTTGTTTCTTTTTTTTTTTTCTTCTCTGTGAAAAAAAAAGATGATAACGGATGCAGAGCTAGCTTGTGATCACGCTCATTACTATCTTGTTATCAAAGCAAGAACCAGATGGTATGACCTGGTAAGGGTAAGAAGAATGTTTTCTTTAAATAAATAAGCAGCACTAATAGATTTCAGAACATCATGCCATGTTGATCTTCAGATTCTATAAATATTCAAAGAGACCCGTGCAAAATAGCTCATTAATGATGAAAACTTACTCTGTAATTAAAAAGAAATCCACTGTCTGTGTAATATGCAATTTTTGTAACGTTCATTACGTAGTAGATGCTATTATGGTTATTTCTAAAACTTTCCTCATGTTCTACTGGTAATTTTATTTAATGTTTCCATTGTAAGAGGGGTAATGGGCTACGCCTGAGGCCTGACCACTGATGCTGTACACAAACACAGCTTTCTCCTCTGCTGACACTCAGTGCTTCCCATCACAGTTTTCAGTTCGTTACCTGATCTAGTCAAAGATATCCCTTCTCATTGCAGGGGACTGAACTAGATGGCTTTTGAAAGTCCCTTCCAACCCAAAGTATTCTATTATTCTATTATTTTCTGTTTCTTTCTCAATTCCCATTATTTATTCAGCTTGTAGAGAGATCAGACATTTTGTCAAACTTGTTGGTTCTTGTTAGTGATGATTTCTTTTGCATTCCAGAATTTTCAAGAGTTTGACAGTGAAGAAAATGGCGTTATACAGCCAAGGGACTTGAAGAAGTTCTCCTTCCCATTTGGCATTCCAATCACCCTGGAAGGATTGAAGCAGCTTTGGGCAAGGTATAACAACTCTAAATGATTAGGTCTTGCAATAATGCATCTTTTATAGGATTACAGAGCTTTTGGTAGTGCACTGAATGACAATAGATGACTCTGCACAAGAAATCTTTTATTCTGTTACAACTGTGACCTCAGTACATGACACTGTGTTACAGGAGGCTATGTCTTATCATAATAAGTTCAGTTAGATCCATCAGTTTCCAATGAATTCAAAGACAGAACTTCCTCTTGGCTTCAGTGTTTCTGATCCCTTTAATTGAACATGCATTTTCTTTTCAGATAGCACTGTAGGTCACTGGTTAAATTAACTTCTTTTCCAGCAATTTTTCTTATACACACAAATACCCAGCTCAGTGTGTGCTGGTAAAAGTCAATTCCAGATGTCTCAGGTCAGGTGGGAACTGCAAACACAGCTTCCATCCAGGAGGTCTGGGGACAGTCCACATTGCCCACCTGGATGAAGGCACAACCTCTTCTTTTCAGAGCACGACATTTACTTGCAATATTTTCAACCTAAATAAAAGCAACACAGTCAAAGGAAATGCCACCTACCAAATACTTAGCAAAAGAAAGCAAGGCAGTTTCATGCTGTGTAAAGATTTCAAGAAATATCATGAAATGTTTTTATAGACAAGTAATTTGTTGTGAAGTGGAGGGGAGCTTGTCTGTCTTGAACAAAGAGGAGCTATGCTATAACTGTATTTGCAGTGGGATAGATGTCAGCTGTATGTGACATTATATATGAGGCTACCTTCATTACAGGTCTATTTTGAAAAGAAATCACTCTAATATACAGAATCTCAGTGTATTGCATTTTGGTTACAAACTACATTAACTATATTGATTTTTCTTAGCATTGATTCATTTATGAACTATTTTCTACTCAATTTGATTTTACTTCCCATTCTTATTCTTTTTCCTATGGCATGTTGAAGAGTGTCCTTTTCATGCAGTTATCTGCTGCATAACTTCACTCCCATCAGCCATTCCTTTGAGAGAACAGCTAAAATCTCTTACGTGCCTGATATGTCTGTAACTTGAATAAAGGAATTAGAGTGAAGCTGAAGCTAAATTAGGCATTGCCATGCATGGGAGCACTGGCAGGGAGAGAAACACCAGGGGAAACAGCCTATGGAAGGATTTATACCTAAGAAAATATGAAAAGTGTTTATGAAGCTAAACCTATGTTACTGAAGGATTACAACTCTGAGCATCTTGTGTGACCACTTTGAGACACTCGAGAATGGATATTTTGGAGATCTGCATCTCAAACCAGACTCTGAAAGACTGCAGCACTGAGAGCTGGAGAATACTCCCAGCAATTTGCTCCTCAGGTAGTATTTTTAGAAGTGACTCTGTGATTACAATGCAAGCCCCATCTTTTGAGTCTCATGTAAAATCACTTGTTCATTTTCAGTGTGGTATGGCACCTCTGTAAGGAAGAGAAGTCAGTGAGAGCTAAGCTGTTAAGTCAGTTAAGGACATCTGTAATGCCTTTCTGTGGGGAACACATGAATATTTAAAAAGAGCATTTCTTTTTCAAGGTATGAAACAGATGAAAAAGGATAACTAACTCACCAAGAATTTTTAAGAAACTGGGGATGGAGTTTCCATCCACTGACACAGGCTCAGCCAACACATCACAGATGACAGCCATGCACATTTACAAGAATTAATTTTGTTTATTATTAGGATAATAAACAAAAGATGCATTCAAAGCTTAAAGAGCAGCAGGGAAGAGCAGAAAATAAAGCTCTGCATGTAAAAGAAATTACAAATCAGACCAAGTAAGTTATTTATGAGCTTAGCATTTAACTCTCAGTGTTTGTGTTTAGTTTGTCAAGATGACACTGTGAGCACCACAAACACAACGTTACTAAAAAAGGGGCTCTGAAAAAGAGTCTTGGAAGGTGCTGGACCAAGCTTATCCATAGAGTTATTCCCTTGATTTGCTGGAGATGAGCCTAACTTCTGTGCACTGTTCTTTCACAGATATTCTCCATGGGTTGTATCTTTTACTACACAGACCTCGTGGCAGCATTTCTGCTGGCAAAGCAGAATACCCAGAGACATTCGCAGACTGCTGCTAGACTGCCACACCTTTCACTTGTGACAGCTAATGTCCTCCCAAGCACTGCTTGGGAGCAAGAATGCCCCAAGGACAGCTCCTCCTGGGCAGTTTGGAGGCAGCTGCTCCCTTTGGGTGGCTGAGAGGGTTCACTGGCAGAGATGTGCCAAGTGTCCCCTGTGCCTGGACCACTCCCTGGCCTGTTGATTAGTGTCAGCTCGTGGTTCCAGTCCCAACACTGCTATCAGCTCAGACTGAAGGAGAAGAGCAAGGGCAAGTCCTCCCCACCAGACTGCTTTGGACAACCTTGGCTTGGACCAGGTTATGCTCACCAGGGGCTTTCCTTGCAGCTGGACTGGGTGGGTGTGTAGGACACTGTGGTCCCATCTCACTCCCTGTCCCTTGGATGAAGGATGGGTGACAATCACACTCAGCTTCACATACCTCTAGCAGCTCCTTAAACTGCTAGGAAATGGCTCTGGAGTGCAGCAAAACCAGCCTTGACAAGGATGGACCCTGGCTCCATGTGACAGAAACAAGCACCTTGTGTCCAAGTCTCTGTCTGAAACAAAATCAGCACTCACATTTAAGAGGTCACTGCTCCTGAGAAGAGCATTTGACAGACAAATGACAAAATGATATCCTGCTTGCAGTGGAGTCCAATGATCCGTGCCTGCCCCAGTGAGTCAGCAGTGATCAGCCTGCTGCTCCTGCTCCTGTAAGATCCCTGCACCTGCCAGATGACTGAGGCAGCAGGAGAATCCTCTGCCCCACCTCAGTGCTGTAAAAAACTTCATATTTCTGTGGATAAACACCACCTGGATGTTTATCATGTTTCTTGCTTGTGCTTTCACTCCTCTCCTGAAATGTATTCTATTTTTTATTTATTATTTAGGAGTATAACCCCTCAGGAGCAAAACCCATGTAAAATATATATCCCCAGGAGCACAGATTTGTTTTCTTTTGTACTTGGAAAGGGTCGGGAAGTTCTAGAAACTAATAAATTATTGTTTATAAGAAAGATAATTCCCGATGACATTGTTGGCAAAGTTGATACACTCATAAACAGAGAAGAGCAGCCTTGTCTTGCAGATAAAGAGGCAGCTTGGGAAATCAGCTCACAACTGCCCCACAAAAGAGGGAAGAAGCCTGTAAGCTAAGGCTTTTGCCTTTTCCCCCTGCTTTTAAAAATTCTGTTTCTCAGTATCCCAAATAGCCTGAAAGAATAAGAGCAAAACTTTTTTTTCTCAGTAAAACTTTTTTTTTCTCAGCATCATGTTTCTCCCACCTGCATTGCAGCTCTCTGGCATAAACTGCACTTATGACACCCGCAGGTATCAACAAGAGTTCCACCTGTAAAGAATTGTATAATATAAAGCAGAGAGGGTGAGGCAGCTGCTGAGTTGCAGGCATTGTTTATTATTGCATTTGATGTGAAACTGCCTCATACTGGGCTTTTCCACTCCATTCTTTGTACCAGCCCTTATTATCAGTTATCTCTAGTCTGACTTGGATGAAGAGTTCTTCTGGTCAGGAACCTTCTATTTCTTTCCTGTTAGTGCAATGCCAAGTGCCAGGCAGCCCAGCCTCCAATGTTATAAATAAGAAGCAGCTCTGCAAGTCAGGAAGATGCTGTGTGCTGCAAGTAGAAATTATACAGTGTGGCTCAAAGATGCAAAATACTCCTCCTGAAGCAGCTGGAGAGTAATTAAATCAATGGAGAAGACATGCCAGGTAAAAATGAAGTAGTCATGATGTGTGATGCTGGCAGGATTGCATCCTTCAGAGTGATTTACTGTTGTGAACCTATTGTAACAACAACCGTGGTCAGAACTGCAACCACACTCACAGATACACATTGCTTAACCTTTATTTGGAGAAACAGAAATTGGAGACTGGGGCATATAGACCTGCATGCAGTTACGTGCTAGCAGCTGGAGCCAGATGCTCCTGGCTTAGGTAGAGCAGCATTCTAATAGATGGATATGGAATATTCTGATCCTTGCACTGGGGCTCCCTCATTCTGAGTGCTGACAGTTTGCAGAAGGGACTTTTATAACCCTTTCCAAAACTGCATTCTAATTATTTATTAGATTCTGCTTTTCTTGATTTTTATATATAGGACACCCAGTTCTGATTTTAATATTTGTCATCGGCAGCTTTGTCTGGGAATGAGTTCACTGCTTAATCACTCATGGTCTGCAAAAGTAAGTCTTGTTATTGATTATCACCACCTTTCAGTTTTGCTGAATGTTCTCTTTTTGCCTCCCACTCTTCCTCACCCACCTCCTGGGCAGTGGCAGCAGTCCTGTGATAGCAGTGCCTGTCTGGTTTTCTCTCTTGGATATCTGATGTGAGAGAGAAGTTGAATGTAAGGCCATGGAAAGCCATAAATTACTCTAGAGCTGGAGTCACTGTGCAGTGGATAAAAACATCTATGTGTGTGAAGGCTGTGAAGGCAGGAGTCCAGCCCAGTGTCAGCCTCCTGCTCCAGAAGCCCCTCAGGAAGCTGAGCTGTGAGGGACCACCCCTCTGACTCTAAGGTGGGCGTAAGGAGATTGGCTCTTGGTCAGCAAAACCAATGGAGGGGCTGCAAAACCAAGCCAGGGTGTTCCCCATGGGCCTCAGCCCCCACTTCCTTCTCAGTGTGTTGGGAAACTGATCCCTTTCACCTTCCCCATTCAGAGTGGGAGGAGATCTTGGCCTGCAGTGTGGATTTGCTGTTTACAGGACCCACTTCAGCAGCACTGGGAGAAGCACCCCCTCCCCCTTCTGTGACCTTGCCCAAGCCCTGGCATTTTTCCCCGCCCAGTGGCTGTCCCCAGCCTCTGTCCTTCTCCTGCCTTCCTGCCAGGGCTGTGAACCTCACCCTACCAGCTCTGGAGCAGTTTCAGGGCCCTGTGATTGCACACTGTGAGGCAGACAAAAGCTCTGGGCATCTTACAATTCAAAACATACTGCCTTGCACTGTTTTTTTCCTTTTGCTTTTGGAACAAATTGCCCAAATTAGAAACAGACACTGAACAGTGTTCAGTGGCTCTGCAGATCTTCAAGAAAAAATACAAAACATTTGCAAGAAAATATTATTTTTTTGGCATTGCAGTTTGATCTATGATTTTAATCCTCATTTTCTCCATGTAGATATTTATTGCTGTGAGTGGAATAATTGCCACCTGGAAATCTTTTATTAGACCAAAAAATGTTGAATGCTTCAATTTTCCAAATGTATGAATCTCAAAATCTCAGCCTCTACTTTCATTGGGACTATTCTGTGAAGATTTAAGTGGAAGATGACAGCAGTGATGAAGAGTGGCACTGAAAATAAATATAGTTGAAAAAGGGTTGCTGAATTTTCCTGCAATGAGGGTCCAACGTGGACCATATCAACCCTTCAAAGCCCACCCCAGACAAGATGGAAGGGGCTGTGCTGAACAGAATTTGTGGCTGGCAGAGATCAGTGTCTGGCTGAAATCACACATTGTCCTTAGTGTGGTCAGCTGGCTTTGGTTTTTAAGTTGCTGTCCTGCTTCTTTGGTGTGACTCTCCTGGCTCTTGCTGGGCCTCAGTCTCCATATTCCTCCACCACTGCCCCATTGCTGTAAAGCTATGGGATTAAAGTAAGCTCTAAAAAAGCAAACCCTTCCCTGACAGGAGATCTTAGATTTGTTTCTCTGCTGGAAAGTCTGCAGGCTTCTGAAGATAATAAGAGTTAAATCTAGAGATGTGATTAGCAGCTGTTGGATCTCTAGGATTGGGTATCTACGAGGAGGCTGAGTTGGAGCTGGTTAGTCAGTAATTGGAACGGGGAGACTGGGGAGGGCAAAGCCAGCAGGAAGGCAGTGCAAGTGCAGCCTGGCTGCTGGGCACCCTCTGCAGAGCTCTTCCACACTCTTCCCAACATGAGGCTTGCTGTGAGTGTAAGCCCAGTGCCACATGGCATCAGCAGTCGGATGTGAAAGAGAGGAAGGAAATGAGCAGAAAAAGAGAGATTTGAAAGTGAGAGAAGAAGTGATAGCTCTTCAGGGGCTTTTAGAGCCTCTAAATCACACAGGCATTATTGCAGTTTCCCTGAAAAGCCTCACATCATGCCTTGGAACTTATATCCAGTGCCCAGATTAATCATATGGAAGCTCACAACTATTTTCTGGAATATTGCAGGAGTATGAGCTATCAAAGTTTTTAATGGCATGAAACCAAGCCAGGGTGAGAGGGCAATCCATGCAGTTACAGAAAGTAAGTTGAAGGAATATTGCACTCACAAGGAAACTTGAACTTTTGAAAGACACAGGTTTCATATAAGAATGCAGAGGGGGGGATCCTTTGAAGAATTTTTGGCTGATCTTAAAATAACAGATCAGTCAAGTAGCTATGACATTTCAGAGATTCCATTTTAAAGGATCAAATCAAAGATCCAAAGATACAGAAAAGATCCCAGAAAAGTAGGATTTAAAAAAAAAGAAAGGTATACTGGAAAAATCTGTTTAGTCAAGCTAGGACAGGTTTAAAGGACAATTTGGAAATATGAGAAGGGGAGAAGGACATGCTGTCTGTCAGAAAAAGAAACAAGAAAAATTTAAAAATTCTTAGAGCTATCTGCTAGTAGCCAATGTGATATAAGTGAAAATTTGAAAATAGATTCACATTATGCCCAGGAGTTTTGAAACTCTGCAGTAGCTATAGGAAATACAGTTATTTTGCAGGACCCTGCAACTGAAAAAGCAGAGCAAAAGAAAATACCCTCCATATTCCCAGATCTACGTGATGGTGCACAAATATGCAATACAACAAAATATCACAAAGAAATGCTGTACAAAATCTTCAAAAGTGGGCTGCAGACTAAGAATAGACAACCTTTAAATTAAAAAGTGGTGCTCAGTCACTGCTACCTCCAAACACACTGGAAAATATCTGGCCCAGGAATCTCTCCATGTAGAGGAAAGACTATTGAAACTGAGGGTGTCTAGCAAGAATCTGATTTGTATCAAAGGATTGATCTTAATTTGAAAAATATAAATGGGGTAGTTTAAATTTATAGACAGGAAGTGTTTGATTTTTTAAATATGCCTATCCCTGTGCCTGGTTAAAGCATTGAATTGAGAAAGATCCATAAACACAGGTGATCAGCACTGAGAAATCTTTAGTGTCAGAGAAAAAGGAGACGCAGAATGCAGAGCTGTATTTTCACAACAGTGTGTGCTGCTAGGAGCATCCTTCTGGTTGTGAGGGAGAAGCTCGTAAAGGAGCTGCATTCTTTAGGAGTAATAGTAGGAAGTTTGAAAATGAGCTAGCAAGCAACAGCAAGATGAAAAGAGAGGTGACTGAGATTGTTCTTGGGACCAACTATCTGTTTCAGGACAGCCACTCTCCTGTAAAGGGTGTTTTCAGGTAAAAGAGCTGCATACCTTTTTGCAAACACCAGCAAATTTTTTACTAAAATTAAAAATCCAGATTGTTCTGCTGGATCTAAGCAAACTTCTTTGTGTCTGCCAAGATGTTTAACACCTTGCAATTTTTGGCCCCTGGACAAGAGGTTTTTCTATCAAAGACCTCCTTTAGGCTTGAAGTTCATGCTTGAGTTTTCACAGGGAGAGCCAATAACTTGAACAAACTGTCCTGCTTAAACTGGAGATGTTGAGTAAAGAGAAAACCAGTAAGGAATCTGAAAAAAACATCTGAGGGCCTGAGAATGTGATTAGACAGAAATGCAAATGTAAGGGAGGAGAAATATCATAAAAGACGAACTGTCAACAATACAAGCCCGAGTCATTACAAAAATGCCGCCCACAAGGATAACAAAGGTGTGCAGAGGCCACTTTGCACAGGAATGTTACATGAGAGTTCATTTCACACAGGAAATCTGTGCAAGTAGCTTTTGGTTTAGTACACAAAATGGACTTACTAAGCTGTAAATGCGGGAAACAAATGCCCAAATTAAAAGCATTAATAAATACAACCCCTGGTCCTACATATATTGGCACTAGAAGACATTTAAAGTCTTCAAAAGATGGCTTACAGGCAGTATTATTAAAAAGAAAAAAAAAAGGGAATGTGTGGCCTGTGTTTCTAGGACACCTGTCAAAACCAGGACTGGGGCACAGACTGAGAGCAAAGCTCTGGCTCTCACTAATATGGAATATTTCTATAATCCGCAGAGCTCTGGCTCTGCTCTCTGGTTCTAAGGAATGTCACATATTTGCTAATCCACCTGTATGGTCAGAGCTGAGACAAACCACTCTGCAGGCAAAGGAAAGGCCAGCTTCCAGAATGTAAAAATAGTGTGACTTTTAGTGGTTTGGGGGTTTTTTTAGGTAAAACCATTCAGCTTTCTAATAAAGTTAAGGTTGGAGAAAAACCTACTGATCAAAGACACTTTACAGAGCATTCAAGGAGTCTCCAGATATTTTGAATACAACACTGAGCTGAGCCAAAACTGTTAAAATACAGTTCAAGCAAGCTGTGAAGCTGAGAAGCAATCTATACTTTTCAGCTGAACTTGAGAAAAATGTTGAAAAAAACGTTTCTTGCCAGTGAAACTTGGTTAAGGAGATAGTTAGTCCACGTTACAGTGAAGGTACAGTGGATCTGAAGCGCATAATAAATCAACTGCTAACAACCCACAGAAGTCCTCTCATAATTCAGACTTTTTGGTGAGTGATTCCTTACACAATGGTGTTTCCTGGACCCTGGGGGCTATGGGGAAATTGCTCTTTGTTCCTGAGAAGTGCAAACTCCAAAAGTTTGGATTCTTAGGAGAAAAACTAGGCAAGAAAAATACATTGTCCTTGTAAAGGCTAGACTGAACTTACAACTCCTTGAAAATGAATAGAAAACCAAGGATTCTGCAAAGCTGAGAGGAAAACAGCTGAGAACAAATTGCAGAGAGGCTTTTGATTGAGTCAAGATGCAGAGAATCACATTGCCTGAGTTTCCAAATTTGATCCAAGTCCCTGATGTCAGTGAAATGTAAGTGACAAATGGGGAAGAAAAAGTCAAGACTTTGAGGCTTAAATTCAATCATGTGCAAGAAGTGATATCTCAGAAAGGTTTGAAGGTCCTGATCTGAAGTCCAGCACATGGGTATGGATCAGGCCTTGTTCTGCTCCAGGTGTTGGTCAGGTCCAGCAGGTTTTGTTGGAGTTGTCTTGCTGTGTCAGAGTTTCAGGAGCCTCAAGAATTGTAGAGAGTTATGGTGCCAAACCCTTGTAATTTTAATGGCTGTAGTAATAACAAACATTTTGCAACTCTGATCAGGACAGGGTTTGAAAGAGAGGACTGTGTTTTGCATCTGCAGTTCTGAATGGAGAGAGGAACCAGTTCTTTTCCCAAGTAACATTTCTTTTTAACAAGAGGCCTGAGCCGTACAATTCCATGTACAAAATAAATGGAGGGCATATTGGATTTAAAGTTTATTTCTGAACAATTTGTCAGTCTTTGAATAAATGTTATGAACTTACCACACCCAGATAAAAAAGCTCAAAATCTTTCCCTGCCCCTCCACCCCTGTTCTGTGTATTTGTTTGTATCCTTTTAGCCCATTTAACAAAGGAGCTAAAATAAACTTCCACTGTCTTTTAGGGATAAATTCAGTCATTACTTCCAAGATTTCAATAGCACCTTTCATAAAGGATAAAAATAGAGATGGCTATGTAAAAATATGTGGCCTGCACAAGACAAGAATTCAATCCTTATCTTGATGATAATGATTTCAGGAGTTATCTAAACAGGTTTGTATGATTATTTCCTTAGGACCTCTTTGTTCACTCCCACCAAAGCCTATAAGCTTCTCTGAGTGTTCAGTAAATGGAAAAAACTCTGTAAAAGCTAATGGAGATACCTACAGGTTTATAGCTGCAGATGTGTGAAAAATATTTTTGCGTAATGAATTGATTTTGCAGGCAAAAAAAGTTAAATGGCTTCTTTTTTTTTTTTTTAAGTATTCTTTGAGTATGTGCATTTGTTTGCTAGGTTGTTTCACTTATTTCAGTTTAACTGAGCAAGGGTGTGCAACATCTTGTTCAAAATGGAAACACAATTAAATCAGGCTATAACATTAGCTTTCAAATGATCCAGTGCTGCTGCCATGACAAGCTATCCTTTTCATTCTCTGTATTAATATGAGAAAGAAGAAAAATCTCTATTGTAGAAGCTGAGGAACACAAAGGACGTGCTCCAACACTGGGTACTGCAGTTCTCTGCACCAAGCCAGACCCCAGAGGTCACATGCCTGGCAGCACTGGGTGTTGTTCTCCAGTGCCTGCCACACCAAACTCATTTTTGAAATAAAATTAACAAAGTCTTTTCACAATTCACCTTTAATTGGGTGATCAACTTTTTATGAATTGAAACCTTAATAGGAATCTGCTGCTTGTTTCTTTCTCAAAGACCTCTTGATGATAAACACCTCCATTCATTGTAATTTTGTGCAGATTATTCCTTTTTTGATCCAAAATAGTCTTTTCTAAATAATACAGAGTAGATTAGCATATGCATTTAGTTTTATTACTAAAATTTTAATGCCCACTTGGCAATTTATTTCTCCACTGAAATGGTGTTGATTATTTCCTTTTCCACACACTATCTCCAATATTGGAGCCAGCTTGACACGGGTAGTATGTGGGAGTGCTGTGCAGCTGCAAGATGCAAAATCAGGGCTCTTGAATGTTTTTTTTTTTTTCTTACTAGCAGATATGGGGTCTATAGTTAATTTCTTTTCCAGCCTGTTTTATAAAGCTTCCTTTTTGTTTTACTGGCTCTCCCCATTAATTAGACATTCTTGTAACTGGATATTCTGGTGATTGGTAGCTGAGGCATTGGTCCCTGGTGATTTACTGTGGAAACAGATGATAAAAGTGTGTTACAGTAATTCATTTTTAAACAAGAAAATCGGGGTTGTGTGATGGGGCCATCTCCTCTGTCAAATCTTGACTCTCTAGGACTTGCCATGGTCATAATTCTAACAAAAAAGCTGAGTGCAAGACTGAAAAAATTTTAAAATGTAGGTTTTCCCCTACAGCATAGGACTTGTCTGCCTAACACATGTGTCTGAAGAACCCATAGTTCTGATGATTGGCTATAAAATTATTAAAGTCTTTTATAAACCTCTCCAAAGATTGTAACTGTAACATCAGTCTGGAATAGTTCCATGGCAGCCAGTGGATCTGTATCAAACATGCCTGGTGTAAATTGTATTCTGGAGACTCTCTGGTGATCTTTTAAGAGCAGGAAATTCCACAGTCTGGCTGCACTGGCTTAATACAGAGAAAAAAAGGGCAGAGCAAGCCCCTGCTCCTGTATCCATTGTGGTGATGAGCTCTACAAGCTCACTGGGCTTGTTTGGAGTCCTTGTTTAAAATATATCAGGTGCCTTTTTATTAATAATTCACAAGTCACAGGACATTGAAAATAGCTTTTCCTGTAGTGGTCAGGGCTATTCATCTTGTCTTAATTTTTCATGCTAAATAACTTTTGTAGTCACATATTTTATGTATAAGTGAAGCTTGCCTGAATTCCAGTCCTCCTGTAGTAAAATATGCAAATAACACTTAATTTAGTTTGGTAACAAAGTCTGCTGCAAAAAAAAAAAAAAAAAAAAAAAACCCAAACCATTCCCAATCATATGCAAGATCTCATGATTCCCCTTGCTGATATCTGATGCAAAAATATATTCAGTGTTGTTACCTGGAGCTATCTGCAGTCAGCTCTGTGTCCCACTCCATTTTCAGTGTGACAGAACACAGAATTCTCCAGTGCCCTTGATCCAGCAGATGTTCCAGGTGACAGACAGAAATTTGGGGAGCTCTGAGTGCAGCCTGCAGAGCCCATGGGCAGGGTTCCCAGGTACAGGATGGGCTCCCAGGTATGGGCTGGCCACAAGTGAAGGGGAGAGAAACCCTTGCTGGACACTTCCCATCCCAAGGCGCCGGCAGTGGGGCCAAATGCACCAGCCCTTTGTGCAGCTCACTGGGCACCCCAAAGAGGGCAGGGTCTGTGCCTGAGACAATGAGTCTGAGCCCTGCCAAGAATGTGTTAAATAATTCTCTAGTGACCTGCCAAGCCATGCCAAGTGAATTGCAGGCTGAGAAAGAAGTTCAGCCCTTTGTCGTAACCATAGGCAGAAGCGCTGTATGGAATAAGGTTTGGTTACTTCCCATGTGGTGGAGAAATTGTGAGCATAGATCTGTATTGCTATGTCCACAACACCGACCACAGAAAGGTGCTGGATATCATAGTGCAGGTCTGGCAGCAGCTGACAAGGTTGCCTTTGGTTCTGCTGCTTCCTCTCAGAATGATCACAACATTTATGAGGGCTAAGCAACACTTAAGCATTTGTGAGTCACAGGTGCTTTTGTAAAGCTGAAAGGCAAGGGCCAGTAGCAGCACTTGGCACCAAGAACATCCATTCCTCAACAGAGTCTGTTAGATTGGTTTTGCACTGTGATGAGGAGAATTCTGCAGACAAAGCTGGGAGACTGCATGTCCTCCAGCCACATCAGGGATGGTGAGCCCATCAGTAAATGGGGATCCAAACAGTGTGCTGTGTTTAAAAAGCAAGGAGTTATTGCTGATGGACAGGAAGGTTTTGCTCTTGTGCCCAGACTAAAGCAGGTCTCCTCCTGAGCATCTGGAGATTGGCCTGGATCTGCATCTGAGACTATGGTTGAATTTAAATGACAGGATGAGTATCTTAGACCTGATAAAAAGCTGGGGCTGGAACTAACAAGATTTATACACTGACACCACAAGCATATCCTGAAGAGCTGCTGCAGTACAAATAATACATCATAATAATTAATCAGTTCAGACAACATGAGATAATGATTTAAAATCATTGATATCTCATTCTGTGTTTTTCCCTTAGCCTAGGAATCAGCATTCATGACAGCAAGCTCTCTTATTTTGATTTCCTGAGAGCAATTGAGGATGGCAGAGCATCTGAATACCAGCAGAAACAAAAGCAGACTGCACCACCTGCAAGCTTTGCAGAGCTCAGTGTAGAACAAACCCTAATAAAGATAAAGGAAACAGTTACTTCATCTTAGGATTTGTTGTAAAAGGTAAGTTTCATCTTACTTAATGTTTATTTTTTTTCTGCCTGGCTGGGTACTACCCCAAAGGCTTCAAAACTTTTCTGCTATTGAGTGCTACCAACCTTGGCCTATGTAGAAATATCTTCTTCTTACAACTTCGGGCTTCTTAATTGATTGTAATCTGGTAATTCCACAAAGCAAACATATCAAATCAAGCCTAGAGGTTTTGTGACAGTAAGATTTGGAAAGGAAAAAGCAAACTGCAAATTATCAGGGTCTTCCTCTCTTCCCACCCCCCCCCCCCAAAAAAAAAAAAAACCAAACCCTTTCCTCCTCCAGTTGTCTTTAAATTGTGTCCCAAGCCTGTAAATATCACATCTCCCAAACAGCTCTGTTGATTTTTCTAAACTGAGATTTGTTATAACTAGATATAATGTGCTACTGCAGGCAGGAATTAGGGTTTTATCAGGCAAAAGAAGCATGTAGCAACTGAGGATAAAGATATCTGATCAGATCTGAGCACATTATAGTGATTGCAGAAGTTATCACCTGTCACCTGGGGCTCTGCAAGTATCTGCATTTATGCTCTGGGCTACTTCTGATTCTGACACAGTCAGATAAGATGCATTAGCTGTCAAGCAGCATGTTTCCTGGTTTCTCCACCTGTAAAATGAGAACAATAAAAATAACCACTTCTCCCTAGAATTTGGAAAGTTCTGAATGAAAAAAAAAAGCTGTATGCTAAGTAGTCTTAGACCATTGTGTTGCAGCCTACTGAAATGCAGCAGCCTCTAGAGGAAATAGCTCTTCCTACCACAGCAAGATTGTTATCAAGCATGGGAAAGAATAATCAAAAAAACCTTGAAGAAAACCTTGCCATCACAAAGAACTCTAGAGCTGTGTCATCTGCACCTGCAGTTTCAGACCCAGTTTAAGCTCATGCTTTTAGAGGCAGACCCTGCATCCCCAGCAATGTGGTCCTGCCTTCTGCCTTGGTCCAAACCAGCCCTTTTCTTCTGGCCCTGTGACCTGGGGCAAGGAACATCAATGTTGTAAAAGCCTGGCCAGCTGTGTGTGGCCATGGGAGACCTGCTGCCTGCACAGGGAAGGCGAAAGGAACAGTCCCTGTGAGGATAATGGGGATAGAAACTCCCTGTCATCAATTGGTGGATTATCAATGGCTTTGTTTCTGAAACCTCCTCTGTGCAGTCAGAAATAACACAGCTTTCAACAAACACACTGCTAGTGATGTCCCTGGAAGTAGAACTCAAAGAAGAGTTCCACAGAGATGCTGTTGCTTTACAGAAATCTCTTTTCACCCTATCCAGAGACTCCTGGAATGTTTGTTCCAAACTTATTGGGATCACATTGCCACAGCTTTGATCACAACAAACTGACCCGCATCTTTTCTAGACTCTAGTATTTCTGCCACTCTCTTGAACTGCTGTCTCCAAATTTCTGCTGCTGCAACTCTTCCCTAAACTGTTTCCTCTGGGAAACTTTTGGAAAACTCCCACAAGGAATAGACTGGGAACTTTGTGCAAGGCAGGATGAGAAGACAGTAAGCCTTCAGGATGAGCTGAAGGTAATGAGGATGAAAGGCTACTGAGTCCAGAAAATGAACTTGGCTCACCAGCAGTCATGGTGGGAGTGACAAAAGGCAAATTGCATATGCTCAGGTGAGTTTAATTAAAAAATATTTTAATGTAAATTATTTAAGGCAGCCCTCTAATATTTTTGTTTGCTTCATCTCTTGTCTTAGCCACTACCTTTTCTGGAATGTTTGGATATTTGTTATAATGCCTTTTAGCTTTTAGTGCAGGTTGTTTTTTGTATCCATGCTTACATTTACACGTCACAGAACCGCTAACTATTTTTGGCTCATTTCAACAATTGCAACTTATTTTTAAAATAAAAGTACATTTCAAGTTAAATGTGGTTCTGAGAAATGTGGTTTGTTTCTTCATGTAAAAAACACCTGCAATTAAAAGGCATATGGATCTCAGGTATTTCCATGTGAACTGCTAAATGGCTACTAAAAAAGACTGCTCTTTTGGATTGTGTAGGTTTGCTTGAATAATTTGAATTCTTGCTTCTCAGGCATTTTCTCTGTTGGGGAAAGATGACAGTGGAGTAAGTAAGCACTGGAATTTCAGCGAGTACTTGGCCATTTCCCCTTTAAATAATGAGACAAACAATTCAGGCACCTTCTCAAGAACCTCAGCTTTTGTAAGCATTTCACAGTACACTGGAAAGTGTTCTGGGAAATATAAACTACCTCAGACATCAGAAGAGCCACCAAGCTGTAATACGTTTCTGCAAAAGATAGGATTGGATGTGTTAGCAATGACTGAGTAAGCATGCGATTCACATGCATTCACATATTTTCAAAAAGTCACATATATTTCTGTTGACTTCAATTTAACTCCACAAACTGCTTTTTCAAACTGCTCTAATGAGTTAAGTTGTACACTCACTTAGATTTTGGTTTGGACATGTAGCAGGCTGGAAGCATGACCATGGACGCAGCCGGATTGCCCCATGTGGGTGATGCAGGACATGGGCTATCCAAGTATGCCAAATGATCTCTGATGGACTGGGAGGGGCATACAGAAAAATGAATGGAGTGGGAATCTCACCAGGTTCTTGGTGCCAAACTAAAATAGCAGAGTAGGTGTAGGAGGAAGGTCAAATACAGAGATTAATCAAGTACAGAGAAAATCTTGGCTGCAGTCATGGACAGTGTCTTCTGATGTTCTGAACATGAGAGGTACAATAACTCAGATTAAACCAGATTTGCTCTTTCTCTGTGCAGAGGTCAGTGCCAAGAGTGTCTCACTTGGTGCAGATTGCAGGAGCAGATCCCTCAGTTCATAATCATGTCCTGTTATCAGTGCAGCCATCCTTACCATGTTTACAAATAAGAGGAACATTATTAAAAGTGTAAACCAAAGAAGTCTCTGTGCTATTAATTTTCACAGTCCTTTCTTCTGTCTTCTCCCCTCTCTGTAGCAGCTCTCTGACACAGAGAGCAACGCACAACTTCCCCAGGCGTTGTCCTGGGGAAGGCTGTGAGAAGATCAGAGAAAAGAATGATAAACAATTCTTATCTTCACTTGCTGCACCTGTTGTGAACATGTGGAATGTGTTATTGAGATTTGTTTACCAAAGGGTGGTTTCTGAATTGGCCAATGGTGATGGTGTTTAGATTGAAGGACCAATTCGGTCCGCCTGTATTGTGACTGCGTGTAGGGACAATGGGTTTCTTAATACGTGTAGTACAATAAAGTGCTTGATCAGCCTTCTGAGAATCATGGAGTCAATGCTAATTATCACCTGGCTGGGGGCCTGCAGTGACACCTCTCAGTCTGCCTTTTCCAGCATGAAGCAGGTGTGAGTAGATCTGAGTGTTCAGGAGTCCAAATGGTATTTCCTTACAGTTAATTTCTGAACCTGGCTAAGGATGTGAAAGTTGGTTACTAGAAAAGAGTATTAACTTGCAGCTTATGTCCTAAGAAAGGAACCATGTTTCATTCTTGAAAGTACATGCTTGAAGCACAAGTAAAATGAGAAAAAAATAATTATCATCATCCAATGGCAAGCTGTACATCTCTATTGCCATGACAATACTGGAATGTTGTGCTAAACAGAGCTTTACAGAGATTAAACGTTCTGTCATAAAGAAGAAGCTGGAAAACCAGTGAGACCAGTGAGGCCTCTCCAAATCCTGAGTCAAAGTCTGTCAGGTATCAGGTATCAAAATTACAGGGCTTGAGTGATGCACAAGAGAAGGAAGAGGAAGGACCACAGGTTTCTAATAAAGGAAAATCCATAAACAGCTCCAAAAGTTTGCAGTTGTTTCTAAATGTTTGTAATGTTTTTACAGGCATTTGTAGCTGGTTAGAGACTTTGTGTGTCAGTTGGCAATAGGCAGCTTTACCAAAGAGCTTATTGTAAGTGCAGCTTTATTAAAAATTTTATAAGGTTGCTTAAATATATTTTATTCTCTGTAAATACAGCATTAATATTTATAGTAGTGCAACTGTTACTTTGTCTATAATAATAATTTAAAAAATAGCTGGGGACTAGAAAATATTTATGCTTTCACATTATTGAAATTAAAACATAGTCTTAACAAATAGGTTACATGGTTCTCAGGTATGAAATAGTGGGATACTTTCTAAAGGTTTGCAAATGCCACATTTCCCCTTTCTTGCTTTTATGCTGGAATAAATTCAGTAGGTTTCAACTGAGTCATATCAACAGAAGGACCACTGGTATAATGTGCCTGTATAATTATTGAAAGAATTTATTTTTGTCCTGTGATATTGACCCATCAGCAAGCTCTTGGGGTACCTTTAGAACAAGCAGCTGCTTTTGTTAGGGCAGGGTTGTCTGTGATGTCTTCACCTCCTCCAAGGAGGTGTTAAGCATCCTTAACCACTCCTCAGGCTGCACAATCCATGTCGTTAAATTCTACAGGACTGTGTGTTTCTACATGAAGTCTCTTTTAACAGTCCCCCAATACTTTGCACCTCAGCTAAGCAATAAAACAAAGTGCCTCCACATCTTTTAAGAGGTACTTGGTCCATGACAGGGCTGGAGCTTGAACTGCTTTTTAAAATACTAAATGCTCACCTTGAACTGCTTGTTGGGCTGTGCTAGCGGTAGAACAGATAAATCCGTCATTGAAATCCAAAATTAATCCATAAGGGAATATTTTTGAAAAGACAAAGCAAATAAAAACCAGGTTTGCAGTGCTGGCTCAGCTTTCCAGGTGCTCTGAAGTCTTTTGTTTTCATTTTGAGTTCAAACCAACATTTCCTACCCACACCTTTACAATTTCATCCCACCCTGGTTCACAAGTATTCCAAAGCTCCTGTGCAGGTTGTGAGAAAAGGCTGCTTGTTAAATTATTCACTTCATCCAAACACTCTCCAATTTTAGCCTGTAAAATATGTATGCAAGTTAATGAGGTATGCAGCTCATTCAGGCACATTAGGAAAACTGATCATTACGCTATACAATTTGATCACTGAAGTATATTAAAAGGTAACAAGTAAAGTATGCAGCTTGATCATTAAAGTATGGAAAATTTACTGAACTAGTAAAGTATGAGCCTGGGATGATTTTTGTCTCACATGGCACCTCATAAATAAAACCCATAACCACAAAGGAAAACATTCACAAAACCAAAAGCGATACAGGTGTTTTTTTTTCCTAGAAAACAGCTGAATAAGGAGAGACAAAAAAAATCTTATGGAAATTATTTCTAAATGTTTCACATGTCACGTGAATCTTCTGAGGGCTTTGACATATGTTGATGAGCTTTACATTATGATTAACTCTCTAGAACAGACATTACAGCATCTGTATATGAGCAGGATGCCCACTGAAATACATCAGTGTAGAGCTGTAAGGCTATGCAGTACAAAAATAGAATTAAAGAAATGTAAAACTTTTTAAGCAGTGTGATTGCCGCTCAATATTCCAGCAGGAAAGAATCATAGTTAATGACATTCAGCTTGGATGTTGCCAGCTAACTGCAGAGGAGCTGAGGGAGGAGACAGACAGGGCACTGGCTTAGGTGGGATTCCATGAACCACAGGTGGATTCCCTAAGAATATTTGTAAGAACCCAGCCCCTGGAGCTATGAACACACACTTTTCTTGGCTGGTCTGCCAGTCTTGTGATTAGGAAGGCCTGAGTGGAGATCTTCTAGTATGGCACAAGTGGCCAATGCTGTCAGAACTAATGAAAGCTGCAGTCAGCATTCAGGCTTCCCCTGGAACAGAATGTCCTTCCCCACTGTGAGTTGTTCTAGAGGTGGAAGCAGAAGCAGTAAAATGTTAAAAGCACTAATTCAGGGCATGCTGGTCAGGCCTAGAATAGCAAGGTGTTCATCCAGGATCAGCACAGCTGCCTGGTGATGGGAATGTATGGAGAAAGGATGGATTATAATCAAGGCCAGACAGTGTTTAGCCTTCCTGGAGCTGAAGCTACTGAGTGATTTGCTGGAAGCAGACCAAACCTTCCCCTGTCAAGTCCAGAAGTGAGGAGAGAGATGGCAGCTCAGGTTGAGATGACAGGCAGAAGTGACAAATTGCCACTCCTGCCTGTTCAAGGGCAGGACCTAACCAGCAGTTTGTTGACACTTGTGTCTTTCAGCTGACAAAGGGAATTACAGGAATGAATGGAAACTGATTAAGCAATGTTTTTGTTTTTTTTAACAAAAGTCTTTTCATATAAAATGATGACATTTGGAAATCAGATTGAATTCCAAGACTTTGCAGAAAAATTTGCAGAATATTTCAATATCAAATCAGGCATTTGGCTTAGCTTCATCCTGAACTTCCTGTTTCCACATTAAATTCTCTATTTTTGTTCATATTTAGCTTCGTGTTCTGAGTTTCTTTGCAGTCTGTCTCATGCTGCCAAGTGCCTTCTTCAGTGGTTGTGTGCCTTTTGTTTTCAGCCAGTGCCATCTAATCAACCTGCCTGCAAAACTGCAGGCTTGTCTGTTCATCCATGGTGCTCTTCCTCCTTCTCCTTGGACTGGTACCCGGGAGAGGATTCCTCCTGTATAGTAAGTTTGCATCTCTTCTTGAAGTCTGGCACTGTGAGAACTGTACCTGTAAGTTCAAGGACTGAAGTTTCTGCTATTCCTAGATCAGCAGAGAGGACAGTGCTGACACACCAGCTCCACAAATGGAGAGTGGCTGTGCTGTGCGTCCCCAAACACCCGTTTGCCTGCGAGTGATGAAGTGCACAAAGTGCAACTCTACACTGAATCTGTGGAGCTCAAAACTCCCATGCAGCAGAGAAGTGACATCCTCAGTGATGCCTCAGGTTTTGGCTTTTATATTTTTCAGATTCTGTACTGCTTTAGTGTCTAGTTCTGAGCTTCATATTAGGGGATAGTAAGTTCTTCACAGAGTAAGCAGACAAAACAGTCCCTTCTCTAGCTGGGGACCAAGGACAAATGATCCAAATTTCAGGCCCAAGAGCATAAACAACATGGGCCGAAGAGAGAAAAACAAGAAGGATGGGACTTCATAAGCTAAGGCTATAGCTGGACAATTAACTGCAATATGCAAATGGACCAAAACTTATAAAAGTGTGAGATCCCGTGACAGGTCATCCATTTTGTGACAATTTTGGGATCATCTTGAAGCTTATGTCCACACATCTTGGGTGTGGCCCTGGTTGGGCTTTTGTGCTGCCCAAGGTGTATCCATTGAAGCCTTTTAATAAATACCTACTTTGCTCTTTAGCTCTGTCTACTCTGTTCTAGGTCAGCCTTCACAAGGCATCATCAGTCTTTCCACAACCTTACTTCTAAATTCAGGTTACTATCCCAGTCTTTCATTCAGATGTGTGGACCTGAATCTGATTTTGCTGACCCATTCTACGGTGAAATTGCAACAAGAATATGTAAAGAGCCTCACTGTGGCTCCCATTTCTTTACCCCCTGTCCTGGTTCAGGGCCAATTTGGGAGAGAACCCCCAAAGGAGTTCCTCTAGGAAAGCAGATTAAATTGGCCCCTCCCCCCAACCAAATATGTACTTAATATTTCATAGTTATTTAATGCAGTAGTTATTTTAATTGCATTTAGAAGAATGTGGGTTTTTTTTCCCAGACAAGACAAAGGCATGTGAGCCACCTTTAACTCATCGTGTCAAATAATTTTGTCAAACCGTTGTATGTTTTGCATATTCCAAACACTCCCAAGAATATCTTATCCTGCAAGTGTGACCTCAAAACATCAATCTGTGTATTGCAAAAATTTGATCAAAAGGAAAATGGTCCATTACAGTATGACCCTCAATGGTGTTTTCATCTTTTGCTTGTAGCTGGGTTTATTATTGCAATCTCCTGTTGCACAGCAGCTATCAAATCCTTAACAGGTGTAAATCAGCACTCAGGTTCATGGATCCAATCTGATCACTGCCTGATGAGTGTACAGCTCCACGTGTAAACCAGGGATAAAACACAAGCTTCTCTACAGTGCTGAGACTTTGAGAGCTGGAACAGGCTCGCTGGTGAATTACTGGTTATATGAACATGAGAAGAAAATACATTTCCACCCTAATCTGTGCTCAGGCAACTAAGCCTACTGCTTCCACACATTCTTTAAGGAAGAGCATTTATATAAAATAATGTGAAGGTTTGTTCTGTGAGGCTAAAGGAGGACCCATGGCTAAGCTCAGAAGCCTCTAAATCTGTGTGAGCTGTCAAAAGGATGATTCCTTCTGGCCGAGGTCATTCTCACATACAAAGAGGAAAATGCATTTTATTTCAGGGGAAGATACAAAGGCCTTATGTAAGCTGCTTCCCAAGGTCTGCTGTCTGAGCTTTTCCAGAAAGGGGAGGTCAGACTTGTGACAGGGCAATGCAATTCTGGACAGGTCCAGAAAAATTCTAGTTTATCTTGATGTACTGATTTACTAACTAATTAAGAATTTCTCCTAACAGAAAAATCTTCCAGAAGCAGGAAGGAGCTGCAGAAATGGAGCTTCACTGAGCAGGTGTGGGTGGTGGAACCTTCTTTTATTACTAATCAGCACAGTTATGCCATTTATAGAAAAGGACATGAGGCTGTGGAAGGAACTTTCTAAAGAAAAATACAGCCCCGCTTCGAAGAGCAAGCGAGCTACCTAAGGTGGCCCATAAGAAAATCCATAGCCCTGGATTCTGAAGTGACACCCACACAGAGCTTGCTGGGGTGAACTGGGCACATGGAAGTGAATAGCCAAAAATCACAACAACAGCAGAACAGAACAAAAGAACCCTTTTCAATCCTGTGGAAATTCCACTATATCTATCGTGTAAACACTGCTGGGGCAAACACTCCACAGCCCTGAAGAAGTTCATTCCTGCTGCTCCCTTTCATCCATGAGCTGAGAGTCAGACAGAGAAACCCACACTGTGTCCAAGGCTAGTTTCAAATGCAGAAATGCCACTTAAATAACCCAGTGCCCTGTCAAGAGTCTGAGATTTTCATCTCCTGCTCTGTTATTTCAGCTAAAGGTGATTATTTTAGCTCATGGATGATGGAGTCAGGGATATACTCTGAATGTACATGGAACAGGAATTTTCAATTCATGCTTTGCAAGAGCAAGTGATTTATTTTTTTATTGGTTCTCCACCCATTTAAAGATCAAATTGCACTAGGTCTTCTGAAAAGTTCTTGAGATTAATTAAATTAGGAAAGCTTGCATTTATAAAATATGTTTTTTTTAAAGATTACAGAAGTAACACTTTCCCCAAGACTTCATTAGAAGAATTAAAAGCACCAGTACAGTGCTTTTTAGTTACAGCAATGTCAGGCAGGCTGAAGGTGCACTGCAATCTTCATTTCTATGGCACAGTCCAGTTTTGCATCTGCATGCACGATTCCCCTTCTCCTATTTCTTCTCTTCACAATCCAACAGTAATGCCTGCCCCATATCCATGTTTTCTCTAAAATAATACTGAAATAGTGATTTTTTTAAAGTCATACTGAAAAGTGGTACTTGCATCTCAAGATAGAGGAGTTTTTTTCCAATTAGGAAACAGGTTTCTTGCAGTTCTATAAGAAACATATTTTCTTTTCCATCCAGTTATAATGATCATGTGAGATGTGACAAGGAAACAGGAGCACAGGACCAAAAGCCATCTGTTTCTTTTTTGGTGTTTCATATTGCATGGAGCAAGAAGGTGACAAAGATTCTATGCTTCAGCATGGGGGTATAAAATGCAATCGTAATATTTAACATGCTGTAAAGAAATAGCTTTGAACCAAAAAGACTTTTTTTCTTGCTGTTTTTACCAGGACCTCTTACCACAGCTATAGTAAAACTGGCTGCTACTTGTGTTTGTGAAAACTTTGCTTTCAAGATATTTGACATATTTAGTTTAGACAGCGCAGTGGGTGGAAAGTCAGCTTTCATTCCCAAAAATAAGCAGCTTCTTCTTCAAAATTCTGATAGTGTTTTTTAAAATTGTTATTATTCTTATTCTTCAATATTGTGCCATTCTTGATACTTATTTTATAAGTAAAACTTGGTTTAATTTTAAAAAACTGAAGTTGCTGAAGTTGCTGAAGTTGCTAATTCTGGAGGTTGAATGCAAATGTTGAACAGATTTCATTGATATTTAACTTTACAAAATGTAGCCTTTTGCGTGCAGTTAGATTTTTGGCTTTTTCAGGTGCGTCCATATCACAGCCTAGCAGTGCTTTGCTCTGCAGTTTGTTACAAGCAACTGCAGAGTAAAGCCATTTGTCTTATTTATTTTTGCCTGCCATATGACCTTCTCCTGTATTTACCCAAAGTGTGCATTTCCACCCTCCATTATGCACAATGGGCGTTTAGCCAGTAATAAGCCCCAGTGGCAGGTTTTAAAAGCCAAACACCAGTGTTAGATTTGAAAAACAGGGGATTGTGTGTATCCTGTGCTGGCATTAACACACTTTCCTCCACTCCTTCTCACACATTCTGTGCCTTTGCAGCCTTCAGCTGCATCATTTCACTGCATTAACCCTGCTGTGGATGACCAGATGAAAAAGTACCGCCCTAAATATACCTGAACTTAGAAAGGAAAGGGATATAATTGCCCTCTCTTTCATCTCAGGACTGAAGTGCCTTTTCAATCAAAGAGGTTTCCACTACTTGCTAAAGACTATTCATATGAGAAGAATACGTTTGGGATTTTTTGGGCTAGTTAGCACTCACTGCCCTTTTTTCTGCATTGACAGAATAACCCTCTTTGTAAGATCACCGAATTTTTTAGACCAATTTTTTTAGTTTAGGTCAGCCTTGGAATCCTGTGCTTTTGTTGGCCTGTCACCAGACTTCTAGTCTATTTTTTCCCCCTTAACTACTTGCATAGCCCCTTTTCTCTTTTGTGGTAGAAGCCAGAATTCATGGAAGCAGGTTTTACTGCCTGCAGGATCTCAGAGGCCGCCTTCTCCATGGATATTTCCCTCTTCAACGGGCTAAATGCCACATCAACAATTTATAATTTATTCAGTGGATCCATTAACGATTCTCTGTGTATGTTACTTGTCTAGACTGAGGAAGGGCAAAAAGTCATTCTGCCTAAATCTGCTTGGGAGCTGTCAGGGAGAGCCATCCCCTCATAGATACCAGAAGTACTGACTGCTGGTTTTAACACAGTTGCACCAGAGTTTCAAGATATTTATTCTTCAACAGATAATACAGTATCAAAAAGAGAAGTACATATGCATGTAACTGACATTTCCAGTGGCTGACTGAAGGACAAGTAAGAAAACTGTATTAATTTGTCTTGTTAATTTAAGTGTACTGGGTAAATTGGCTGTGGCTAGAGACATGTGTTTGCATACTCCTATGTGTAGGCAAGCAGTTTAAAAATTTGGATGAAATGAAAATGTTTTCAGACTATCCTTCCATGAACATTTGTTGCTGCATTTGTGCGAGATTACTTTTTTCCTTATCTCTGAGTATGGTTATGAACTATAATAATCACAGGGTTTCTGAAGCAAAGTCATGGAGATGCTATTGCTAATACTGAAGGTGTGAATTTAAAGCACAGTAGTTCTCTTTCTCTAGCTCTTTATCTGTGTATGTTCTATCTTAAAAGCTTCCTTTTCTCAATTTAAATTATTTCACTTCCAGTTGATGGAGGAAAAAAGCCTGGGATGAAAAGTATTTCCATGGGAGCTAATATAAATTCCTTTTTCCCAATAGCTATTTTGTCCTGTCCTCCTCAGACAAGGAAAGGGGCGAACATTTGACACTTGCTGGCCACCTCTCAGTTACTTTTCCTGCTTAAAGATTCCACCAGATTAGCATCAATAGTTCACAGAACCTTAAAATTAGCATGAGTTGCTGAAGTCGGGGCAGCACAAGCCATCTGATTAGCCCAGTGCTAATCTCAGGAGAACCTTGAGAGGCCAGTGTGTTCTAAAGATCTTCTTCTCCTGAGCTTAAAGTGAAAAAAGATGTTTGCTTATCTTTGCCAATGTTTTTCCTTCCCCCAAGACTAAGGTGAAGCAGAGGCAACCTTGACTGAAACATTTTAGGTTTTATTTAAAGTCACTCTCACCTTCCTGCCCATGAATGCATCATTGCCATTGGGAAGCAAACTGAAGGACAAGACATAGAGCCTTCAGACTTGTCCATGACTACAAAACACTGCTCTGGTACTTTGCTCATTGCAGATACACCCTCTGAGCTCTTGATCCAACATTTTGGACTATAAATGGCAGGCAGTAGTGGAGCCTCCTTTGTAATTACAGCAGTGTGGTTGCATAGTCTGCCATGTTATCAGGTACTGCTATGGAGGTGTAAAACTGCAGATGGAAGCACTGAAAACAAACTAAAAACATTTTCCTTTTCCCCCTTGAAAATAGCATAACCCCCCCCCCCCAAAACAGCTTGTGTGCTCTCATCCCAGTAGCCACACTTCTGCTGAGCTCCCAAGTGCAAGTGCAGAACAGAACCTGAAGCCTCAGCATCAGGTGGGACAAAAGTGGCAGCGTGGTCCTGCTCTTTGCTCCTCCCTCTGAAACACCAGGCAGAAATGTGTAAGGTTGACACTGGCTGAGGCAGGAGAACAAACACCTTCCTGAGCTGTGGAAAATCTCTTTGTTTCTTTCCCTTTTGGAAGCAGTGAGGCAGCTGAAGAGTCCTCCAGGCTAGATCTTGTCTACTTTACACTCAAGAAGAAGCAAAAGGACACAGGAGCTATTTTATTCTTAAAAGAACCTCAGACAAGTGAAGAAAAAAATCTTGATAGAAACTGTCATCCATAATAGTAACTAGAGGCAGGCCTGAGGAGCCTCATTTATGTAAGCACCAGCCTCTGTGAGAGTGAGATTCAAGCCCTGTATTTACAGAGATATTTTGATTTTGACAGGCCCCTCAAAGATATGCCTACATAGATCTATATGAAGATGCCCCAGGAGAGCCTTCCAATCTGGGTACAGGTTTTGCCACTACTAATCCAAACCCCTGTCATTCTGACTGTTGTCATTGCTCAGAGCTGTTACAGAACCGTTACTGACAGTCCTAGTCTGGGTGACTTCACAGAAAATTTCTTCTTTTATCCTTTCCTGGATGATGGCCACTTACTGTTTGCCATTAACAAGGCTCAGCTGGAGACTGTCTCAAGTAGTAGATGATGAGTTTCTTTCTGAAGTTTGACTTGGTGTTCTGAATTTGATACTGTGACCTTTTTAATGAAAGGCTAAGGATGGTAAACATGCTGCAAGTGAGGTGTTGATTAATATCTTGCCTAATGACATCCCCTTTTTGCTACTGGCACTCTTCTTCTCTCTACTTGAACTCCCTTGACTTGCTTGTACTATCTGCAGTCCATCAAACGGCTAGACTTCATTGAGTGTTGAAATAGTTTTCAACTGTAGCTAACCCAGTTCATTGGGGTATTGTTCTATTTAATTGAAGTTTGTAATACACTTTGAGATCCTCGTATGAAGTGTGAAGTGCAATGACAAGCACAAAATAGAATTGTTTATAATTCATAATGTGGCAGCAGCTAGGCCAATGGGGGAAAGTTGAAAAGAAATTCAAAATGTATCCTTTGTCCTTTGAAGTCTGATGGCAGCTTGGCACGCACCTCAAAGAGGTGACTAGCTTCCTTTAGGGTTTAAGTCTCTGCCAGAAAAGATCAAATCAAAAGCAATCTGAGGTTCCCAATTAGATCTATATTAAAAATCAGTAACGAAGACCCTAAAAAGCAATACTGATAACTCTCAAAACAGTCACGAACTGAGAGCAGCTCATTTAAGGGCAGGCTGTGATAATCTTTGCTTTGATTAGTAGCTTAAGTCATGAGTCCCACTTTACTCCGTGCTTATGGAATAAAGCACTGCTCAGTGGGAAATCAGCTCAGCCTCAGCCTTACAATTCCATACATAGCTCAGAAGGTGCAGGGCCAGCAGGAGCAAGAGTGCCCAGCTCTTCTGTAGAGATAGTGTTGTTTGGCATACAATATAGCTGATCCTAAAGACTGTAAAGATTTTCTATGTTCCTTTTTCCTTTTTTTCTTTTTTTTTTCTTTTTCCCTCCGGATGAAATAATTTGTTGGGGCAAAAACAATAACTGGGGAATTTTAATGGCCTTCGGAGATGGTGGCATCACTCAGGTGGACCCCATAGCATGAGAAATTCCCCTCAATGGTACTTAGCCAGGATGCAAATGCAGCATATATTTGATTTAAATCTGATGTTGAAGCGTTATTCTTCTATACTGCAGCTCAATCACTATGTCTAATCACAAGGTTTAGTGGTTTCAACAGCACACTAAGGGCCCAATTCAATTAAAAATGTCCTGGATTTTCCATTTTTCCTTGTTCTCCCAGTTTTGTGCAAGCTTCGGCAGATAAACTGTATTTTTTTTTTTTTTTCGAAGATGGACCCTAGATTTTTTTTTCTATTCCAGAGCATCCTCTCCCTTTCTTTTTGATATGTTTTTCGTATCCTTTGGACACAAATAAAATTTGTGCATTCAAGCATAATCAGGTTTCTGAGAACAAAAAAACAGCCCCAAATTAAAAAGGCCTAAAAGCTGCAAAAGCAGCATAAAAAAAAAATACAGGCAGCTTATCTGTGGTCATCTAAAAAAGCTAGGCAGAGCTGGCAGATGAGGTTTTCCAGTAGGTGTTTTTGGTGACCTGTCCTGAAGCATTCTGCTGGACTTTCCCACTTTCTGGTGGACGCCAAATTACAGCTGTTAGTGCCTGAGAGTCCAAGTGATAGACTTGCCATGAAAACCAGTGATCTGAGAGAGGTAAGAGGATTAGGAATGTAGTAGATTCATTTCATTTTGGCATCAGTACTTACAGATCCTATCAAAAATGCACTTTGGTCCTCTCCACTGCCATGCTGGCATCAGCCTAGTGATAGGATTCACAGAAAAGTAGGAAAATCATTCCAGGAAGAAAAATTAAACATCCCCCTTGCAGAATTGCACCCATGTTCTTGAGCACACCCAAACCCTGCTACAAAGAAAAATAAAATATTTAGAATTTTTCATTGCCTGGAACATGCTTGAGTTTTCTGACTACTTCTACATAGAAATGTTTAGCTACTGAAAAAGAAATAACAGATTGGGCAAATTAAAGATGCAAACAAATTGTCAGTGCTGGTAAATCTAAACATTGGCCCATTGTGAGCTCAATTATTGCATTAACTATAGGTTCTTTCTCAGAGAAGCCCAGACAATCAGCTGCATGTATCCTTTGTTATTTGATCCAACTTTCAGAGAAAGCAACAGAAAACTCCTTGTTACTATTTGCAAATGCTAGACTGGGCAGTGTGAGACAATGGGAAGAGAACTTAAGTGTCCCAAAACTTGGGGCTGTTGGAAAGATCCCAGCCAGCCTGAACATTGATCATGATAAATGCTCCTGCAGCATTCATTCCATGGAAATTTTGGTGAGGCCTCAGAAAGCCTACAGCAGTGAAACCCTCCAGGCAGCACTGGGAAATCTCCCTAAAAAAATGAGGTTATATGTTGGATCTAGAAGCCAACATAGCACGTGTGCATATGTTGTGGTGTTCTGGGCTGAGGTTTTGCTTCTACCTCACCCTGGTCCCGCTGAGGGAGCAATGGAAGACAGAGAGTATCGGGATCCTCCCAAGCTATTCCTTCTGTGGCTCTGCACAGGATCATTGCAGAACCCCTGAGCCCTCCAAGTGACAAACCAGTCATCTCATAACTCAGTGACTTTGCCCTGGTTTGCATTTGGCCTGAGATGGCATTTCAGTGCTTTTTTGTGAACATAGTATCTGTTGCTTAATAACAAAGAGCTTGGGGAAAATATGATGATTTACAGATTATTATTTTATTACAAAATAATAAAAAATGGTGATGGTCCATTAAATGAATACTGTCATTTTGAATACACTAAGAGTATACAATACACTTTTTTTACCTAGAGTTTTGCAGACCAAATGCAAATCAGACTTAGAAGTGACCCAAGTGGTTGTAAGGTCTCAATCAACTTGCTCAACAAGAATTCTGAAAGGGCTTACAATGGCTTGTGTACTCTGAGTTGGACATACAGGAGAGTAAGTTTTTGCTGTACTAACAGGATATTTCATGACCTGTTTCTCTAGTCACTTTATGCAAGGACTTTCTTTCCTTTTTTTTTTTAATCCCATTATACTAATGGCTTAGTATTTATTTGGTAAATCCTTCAACTGGAGCATTTAACTGCTTGGCATCATGCTCTGTGAATCAAAGTCACATGGCAGATTTGCCACGCTTGCTAAAATTTGGGAAAACACAAGGGCTAATGATTCAAGAGCTTTTGTTAAAATAAAAAACAAGGTAGAAATAAAAAGTGCATGGGGTGTATATTAGGATGGCCACAACATTCAGCAAGTTTTGCCTCTGCTGCAGTGTAAGGAAAGCCCAGAGGAGGCTCTCACTTGCGCTGCTAGTGGTGGTCTCTAAAAACCAGCAGCCAGGACTGGTCAGGTCACACTGTGCCCTTGCAGCTCTCCCTGCCCCACATTTCTGCTCCCCAAGGTGTGATGAAGAGGAAGAGCAGCCCCAGCACCACAGCCACACACAAGCTGTTCCCCTCAGCCCACAGCGCCGCCCCAGGGCGCAGGAGACCAGAAGAGACGCAGAAATCTGGCTCTTGTGGCCCAGAAAGGAAGGCATCAGTAATAGCATCCCAATCGAGTTCTGTAGTAGGAACAGTGCCAAATTCCAAATCTGCTCATTCAGTGAGCATGCTACATTTTTAGGCTGTTTCTGACTGTGCCTAATTAGTTTAGATATGGTTAGTAGCAGCATTTTGTAGAGAAATTATATTACCAAACTGTTTTTAGATGTAGAATGAACATATTGCTACAAAGGTATGAAGAAAGCATCATTAGGAATTATCAAGTATTCACTACCAGTAGGGAGAGTAAGGTAAAGCCATTAAGTTTTGTCTCAAAGTACCTCATTATCTTACATAAGGTTTTCTTTATATACAAACTCTATACTGTGAAATTCCATCCCAATATTCCGGAGAGGATAAAGCAACAATATTTAAATCCCTATGCAGCAGCTTCAAATATACATTTTTTTAAATTTATTCTATTCAGAAAAAATAATGAAGGTCTCAATCCATGTCTGAGCACCTTTACATAAGGTAATATTCTGAGTAAAATTTCCTCATACATTTCTCAGTCCTTTCCACCTAAGTGCACAGACACACATCAAGAGGAATCATAAAGCCCAAATAAACCCCTCTTCTTTTGGTGGCAAGCACAATTCCTTCTCTTTCTCAAAAGCCTGAGAGAATAAACAGCCTAAGGCTTCATGGAAGCATCCAGACTCTGAGCAATGAAAATAACCCAAGCTGCAGTCACCATAAATTGCTTTCTCCCTCCTGTCAGTCTGCAGGGGTACTCAGTACTTTGGGCTGGAAACTGCATTTTTTGTGTACCTGCTCATTCCTTTGCCTGTGACAGCTCCACTGACATGTACAGCTGGCACCCAATTACAACAATGAATACCAGGAGAGTGGGAGAAGCTGAGATGGAGATGTATTTTTTGAAGAAACGAGGTAGATCAGACCCAGAACCTGCCACAGGACTGGAGCTTGCTGCCTTTGGGAAAAGCCCCTTACTCATCACTCCAGTGTTAAGGTTTTAAAATTAATTTTGCAGTTCAGGGTACAGCAATGTAACAAGTTAAGCCAGGTATAAACAGCAGGTCACAACATGTCCCTAGGGAAAATAGCCCCATGGTCCAGCAGTAGAACCATAGAAAGGTTCAAAAACTGCTAACACAGGAAGAAGTGTAGGAAGGAGTGGGGTTATTTTTTCTTAAATACCTTACCACTCCCACTGTTGGCTTATACATTCAGTCACTTTTTAGCAAAACTTCACTCTGAAAAATGAACACTGATGAGAATGAAAAATGACTGAAAAAAGAGTTGAAACAAGGCAAGCGTAACACATGTGAAAACACTGAGCAGAAGTACACTGACTTCAGAATCAGTTTAAAATAATAAAAAGTTAGTGCTTTGACAGTGATTAAGTAAATATACCATCTGCACTTCCCAAGAATATCAAAATGTTATAGGTTAAAATAGTCTTGTGTAAACAGAATCTTGCAATAATTTGTAAACAAGTATTCAGCAGCCAGTCACAGACTAAGGCATTATTACAATCCAGCATCTTTTCATTCTGCATTACAGTTCTGCCCAGTTGTGTTCATGATGCTGTCATTAAATGCCAGTCATTTTCATCCATCCATCCATCTTTTTTGGCACACAAAGTCCTGGACCAGAAGCCAATTCAGTCCCAAATGCTGCACTGTTGGACACCAATGAAGAAAACTTTAAATTCTATGATAAAATTGTATGAAATGTTAAATATTGCAGATTTCAGACAAATCAGTTGCATTTATTCAATAATAGCCTAAAAATGATAGGTGTCTAATCTAAGCTTCCTGACGGAAAATATTAATGATTTTCTACTAGGTTAGGGTTCTGTCTCCTCTGCAAGTATTCAGGTACCTTATATCTCCTCAAACAGCAAATACACACTCACATATTCCGAATATCAGTGATGCTTCATCTAGATCCATGAGACATTTGAATTTTGCTTAACTTTACTAATTCCACAATTTTAATAAACTAATAATAATAATAATAGTTACTATCTGTTTAGGAATAGTTCTGAATATTTGCTATTCAATTGCAAGAAAAAGAAATAGAGTGGGGCCCTGAACCCACTCTAATTTAATGCTGGACAGGCTAGGACACCTCCAGGATGTGAGGATCACCTTTTGTAGTAAAAGCAGTGGTAACAGCTTTCAAGTTGAGCTCTCTAACGTGACATAATCTAGGGAAAAAAAAAACAAAAAAGCCAAAAACCAGTTACAAAATCAACACTAAATCTTCATGGATCTAGATCAAGAGGCAATCTCTGATTCCAAAATCCTACCAGACAGGTATGAACCTGCTGTTTGACAAGATATCAAGTGATTTGGGGCTATAGAGATCCCTTTATCTCCTAGGTAACTTAATTTGCTGAGACAGGGAAATTAGCTTTCTACTATCTTGTTGTACATAATTGCTATTTATGACTGTTCTATCTGCAAGAAGTAATCAGTGATTTATGATGCTGGGTTTGAACAGGGAAAGAGACAGACTAACCTGAGTTTACCAGGAAACTAAATACAACCAGCATAGGTACATAAGGACACATCAGGTCACTGGCCAGTTGCCTGGTTTAAATTCCTCTGTGTATCTAAACCCAGAAGTAATCCTCAGAAATTAATGCAATATATTCTTTCCTGTGAGGACACTGAGAATATTTAAAACTGCTGAAGGGATGAAAGATGTACCCGGTGAAATACCTGAAAGGTGTCAGGCACATGCACCTGTGTTTTAGCATCAGGTGAACCAGATGAGCCCTGTTCCAGTGGGTTCTCACTTAGGAAGGCTGAGCATTTTTCCCATGAAAATTAAATGCTAAAATTAAAATTGAAATTGCATCATGGGCACTGTGATATGTGTCTGGGGCTTTGCACAGTTTGGGTGATTGGATAATTTTTTCTTTTCTCTGAATGAAGATCACCCAAGGAGGATAGAGAGGAAGGTAGCTCACCTTTTCATCACCTCATATCCAGACAATAATGAAAGCCTTTTAAACATTTCATTTTTGTAAATTAGCTTCTCCCCACGGGGGTACTGCCCACTCCCAGTCGAAAGTGGACAAAATTCCTGCATATCCTGGTGTTCTTATCTCCATTCAGGGAGACAGTATTAGCATGGCAAGAATAAGAGACAATAAAGGAAGATTTGATTTTCTAATAGTCTTGGAAAATTAAGAGTGAACCTGGATTATCAAATTATTTTTTAAAGAAATTTTAGTGAAGTAAACTAATGGTTTTACTTTTTTCTCACTCAAAGCACTGGAATAAGTTTTTAAGTTGTCTCTGTGTTTTGTAGGTTCTTCATGAGTAAAGAACTGTCATAACAGAAGTCACCCAATATTTTAGAATACTATGATAGAACTTCAAAAATATCCTATAATTATTTTCTCTGGGCATTTTTACAGTAGGATTTGACCAAATGCAGGAAACTCTAGGTAAAGACAGTGACTGATTTATAATTTCAAACTAATAAATTAATTGTGTACGGAGTTTTTGTATCTATTCATAAGAAAACTCAAAATAGTTTTAAATTCTGACAGTGGTTCTGTATTGTAGATTAAATCTACACAGTGAGGGAATTAATTTCGCATAATCCATTTATCAAAAAAGAAAAAGACAACAATTAACATTGTCAAAATAATGCTTCCTAAGACTTTTCCAAAGCAATTCATTTGAGGAAATTATTTTAAAATTTTCTGCATTTTATTACTGACACACTCTTAACTTCACTAAAAAGGTTTACAAGGCATACTATTGAATTTTCTCATTTGCCATTTTCCAATTGTACTACTTCTAATACATTTGCCTTCATTATAAAAAAAAAAAGATCCTATTTCTCAGTGCATCTTTTTGCCCTGCTTGCAGTGCAGTGCCATATGTGTATTCTTTAGTACAGGTTTATATGGACCAAGAACTGAAATCTGGGCAGATGCCAGCTATGTGTGGGTACCACACCTTTCTCCATGTTGCAAATGAGTGATTTGGCTGCTTTAGGACATCATCAAAAGTACTGGCAAAAGTAGGGTTCAATATGAATTTGTGGAAATGTGACTTTACAAAATTTGATGGCAAGGTCCACTCTATTACTTGCTATACAGATTAAAGCATCCACAGGAAGATCAAATTAGAAGCAATTTGGAATGAATTACAAGGAAGCTGGGAATGGATCCTTGAGAAGCATTCCCAGAGAGAAGAGAGTGTCAGGGTACAAAGGATATGGATGCAAAGATAAGGATACAAAAGGGTTTAGCAGCATTTAATGACTTCAACGTTTGCAAAGCAATTCAGTAAGATTCACAAGAATTATAACAGTGCCTTAGCTATGGATTTGAGGCAGTAACTTTCATACCAGAATCAGTTCACACACAGGTAAAACCTGTGTGTGCAAAGGCACTTACCCAGAGTTCCCCTTGGGATCGGTGAAATACTCACATCAAATCCCCTGGAGTTTCCCAAAGGGAAGGGTTGCACCTCATGGCCTGTGGGATGTGGGCTGGGGGATACTCTTGTTGTCAGTAACAATCCTTTGTGCATCACAAGCTTGAGGGTTTGGAGCCCCAACAAGTGTCCCACTCAGAGGGAGTTGCTGGCACAGCCACTGCAATCCAGGAAAGCTCAGAGGGCCTCACTCAGTACTGAATGCTGTTTCTAGGGTCTCCAGATGATGATTTTGGTCACCACTAAGTTTCCAACCTGGCAGTAACTCAAGCTGGTAACTACTGCCCTTCTCCTGCCCAAAGTGAAGCATCAATTGTAATATTTCATTCGGGCTATAATTCCCAGTGGGGCTATTTCGCTCAGGACACGATTCAGGTTAAAAAAATGCTTATCCTTTGTTTCCCACTTTGGCTGGGCAGCTGATGGTCCAGCGCCTCTGCCATGGAGGAGCTCCTGGTACAACTAGTGCCTGCCTCATGGCTCCATTGGTTTCCTCAAGACATCATTCGCCAGTTTGGTCAAGGCTTATCAGGATCTTCTGAGATCACAGAGCAGGTCCAAGGATGGGGAAGGGAGGGAAACAGATTAGGGATGTACCTACCACAGTCTATTTAATGTATAAATATATAAATATATAAATGTATAAATATATAAATATATAAATATAAATATATAAATATATAAATACATAAATATATAAATATATAAATATATAAATATATAAATATATAAATATATAAATATATAAACATGATCATAGCCATAAACATAATCATAAAATAAATATAAATATAATTTTAAATATAAATATAAATGTATATGTACATATTTACACAATAAGCAGTAAATTGAATTGAAGACAAAATCTCTGGTTAGATTACCAGTTCTAGAAAGATAACCTCTTTAAATACCTCAAGAAGTATTTAGATCTTGGCTAGGAAAAGATAATTGTTTGACCATTGAACTCTTGCAATAATTAAAGGCTAACATGATCATCAGAGCCTGCTTCCTGGGATAATATCAACAATTAAACACACACTCTGAAGAATTCCTAGATAAATATTTTACTGTCTAGTTCCTAAATCAGTTTTCATCAGAACACCAAAGGGCCCTTGTCAGCTGTGCTGATTTGATATCTTTCTTTCTCCCAAGTAAAACACAAAGAGAAGTCAGCAGATATTATGGGGAGAAAAAATGGAGCAAGTTGTGGGTGTACAAACACACGTAAAATATGTATTTATATCTCAAGAAAAGTCTTAGGAATGGGGAAGGGTAGAGTAATGTAATCTAGTTTTTCTTATTATTTCTAGTGAATGTATGAACCATTGCATGAATCTCAAAGATTCCCAGTGCAGAACATTTTAACACATAGGGGTTTATTTTCTGGGAAATTGCTTGTTTGCATTTGGAACTTTTCAGGAAATACTGCAGCAAAGGTTTTAGGTAAAAAGCTTTGGGGAGGCCTAAGGCTGCGTGGTTTATATTCTTCCTCTTTTAGCTTCTAAGATTTGTGTAATTAGTACTCTACTACAAAATAAATACATTTGGAATTGGATGCATATGGAAAATAAGCATTAAAAAATGCTTGCTTGACTTTTTTCCCAAAATTGATGCCTATCTGTATGTCCCTGAAACTGCTGCTTAGATAGTTGATTACCAGAGGAAACTGAAACTGCCGTTATTTAGGGATGTTCTCCCGCAATAGATCATTACAAAAAATTCCATTAGTTCCATTAATAAAAAATAGTTTCTGTTATTACTCCATTCAGCTTATATAGTGAATTTATCATTCATATTAATTAAACAGTGAATTGCTACTTTGATACCCAAGATTAACACAAATACTGCACAAATTATTTTTACCATAGTGCATACAACCAAGGAGAAAAAATTAACTACTCAAGATTACTGGGTATAATTTCTTGGTTGTGCCTTTTCTTTGTTTGCTTTTTGTTTTCCCCGAATCTCCTGTGCTTCCTGTTTGATAACTGCTTTTAATTTTTTATCAAATACAGTAAGTTTTCCATCCCTGCACTGGTTTCTGGCATGGAATGCAGCTACTTGGAGGGATGCAGGAATTTTGTCCCTTGCTGTGCAGTTTTCAAGCTTCCACCATCTTCAGGACAGGCAATGCAGTGAGGGGATGGATGGTTCTGAGCTTCCACACACTCTGCCAGAGGATTTTTCATTAGTTCGACTGGCAGGAGTATCAAATCCAACAACTCCAAAGGGATTAAAGAACAATCTTTTTTCTGTAAAAACAAATCAAGTCACGCTGGGTTCTCTTACTGAGTTCTTAAAGGCAGGGATGTCACTTAACAACTGTTTATACAACCTCGAAGAAATAAACCCCAACAAAAACCCAACAAACTGAATTTCAATTGCCAGCATTTTGAGATAACCAAGGCAATTTTTTATATTAAAATTGCAAACTGCTGGATGGATAAGCTCTGAAATAGGAGTTGGGGATTTTTCTGGCAGTCGCTCCTGTTTTCCAAGGGTCAGCCATGCAGCCAGGAGGAGCTGGAGAGAGCCCCTGTGCTTCCACCCTGAGATTCATGTGAGCCATCTTCTACAAGGACAACTGGCATGGGCTCTGCAAGGCTAAAAATAGAGTGTGCTTCAGGAAACAAAATAAAACTTCCTCCAAATGCAGTCATTTGTTTGATTAAGACATTACTATGTGAAGTGCTTGTATCTTTGTGCAATTACTGTTTTTATCAGAATGATGTGCAGCAGGTCATGAGCAGTAAGGGATGCTCCAAACACGGGAAAATGAAAATCAGATTTTAAAAAAAAATCCATTTTCTAAAAAACAATTTCCTTCTGTTTTTGAATTTTTTAAGCTAAAGGCTGTCATGCAGTGGAAAGAGCATTATTATGCTGTGAAAAGAGTCATAAAGAGAATTTTGTATTATATCAATACTTAAAATATGCAAATATGATATCTTCACGACGCCCCAAAATTATGCTTGGCGTGAATTCTTAGCAACAATACAAATATCATCATCTTCAAATAAGCAGGTATAACATGCTACTCAAATAGCTGTAAAAACAACCCCATCACAGCTCTGGGAGCATCCAGATTTCATCTTTGATGTAGGTAGATTTTAAGTAGGAAAGGGAAGAAAGTTGTCTTAAGCATCAGGGTGTATTGGGATGAGCCTTAATGGGATGAGCAACTGCATATTTAACGTGGCAAGGAGATCTGCTGGCATGCATTTACAGAGCTGCTGTCAGTGTAAAAACGGAGCTGTAGTGCTGCGCAGGCAGAGCCACGGAGGCTGAGTTCTGTGCCACAGCCTCCTCCTTCCCTCCAAAATCCCCATTGAAACAAGGTGGCCTCCAGTGCCTCAGGTTAGCTGGAGTCTATCTTGGTGACTACACCTAAATTGGGTGTGATTTAAAAAAAAAAGGACAGGAGCAAAATAGTAAAATGAGTTCTTGCACAGATGTTTCATTGTGGGGTAGATACCCTTTTTCACCTCCTTTCAGTGTAAGTAATTTCACAGGACTTGATCCTGACCTCCTTAAAGTATCAACCACTCCTCTGGCTTTGGTAGATTTATGCCAGCATTTGAGATCAGGATCAGATCTCAGCACTCCATTTTCTTTTATATTTTTTTTTTTCCTGCAGCTTAAAAAAAAAAAAAAAAGCAGCTATTTCTGCTCACTCCAGAGCAAGAGTTGCAGGAGGGTTTTGCCTAAGGAACAATGCATCTTTCTTGGTACACTGTACAGAATTCCCTTCTTGTGCATTAGAATAGATGTTTAAACAGTTCTAATTAACATTTTTAATTTGCATTTTAATTGCCTGCCGGGGTGTGAGATGACGTGTCTAGGTAAAGGAGCATTTTCCTTAGTTGCAGGGGTGTGAACAAGCCCAGTGAGGTTGAAGCACCCTGGCCACTGGTCATTTTGCAGCCTTTCCCACAGCACTGGCAGGGCCTGATCCAAATCACAACACTTGACTTAAAAGGATTCACATGGATGTTTGTTTTCTTATTTATTGCTAATGAATGGGACTCCCATAATTATTTTCTGTCTGAAGATACACATCAAACCTTGATTTTAAAATTGCCAGTTGCAAAGATTCAGGGCAATCATTCAAAGGTTGTTTTGGTGGCTAATTACTCTCTTTGTAAAGAAAGTACCATATCCACACATATGAATACATACATTTTTAAGATGGTGTCCTTGTTTCAGATATGAATTTGCCTCTGTGTGACTTCCAGCTGGTGCACCCTGCAGTTACATAAAGGTCACAGCAAAATCAGCTTAAACCACTTCTGGTTTCAGCAAGACAGAGTGAACTTCCAAGATTTTCACCTCTTAGAACAAATTTTCTGGCCCTTTCCCTGTTTCCACAGGCTTTCCTAGAGTCAATTACAGCTCCTTAAATTCATGCTGAAGTCAGGGATGTCTGACTTGGGCCTTTTCATATCTCAGCCATAGGGATACCAAAGGCAGAGGACATGCAACCTCCCTCTGCCAGCTTTGCCCAGTCAACTGCTGCATTTGCTCTTCTGGGCATGTCTTGGTTTGGATAAGACAGGTGCCTGCTAAAGAAGGCAGGAGCTTCCCCTGAAATGGAGAATGCAAACCCTCCCCACCCCTCCAAATTTCTATGAATTTTAAATTAAGGGGCTCTCAGGCAAAAAAAAAACGGGAGCAGGAAATAACAGTTCTTTAATAGGGAAGGGGGGAAAAACATAAAATGATAAAATAAAAACAATGCAGTACACTAAAATGACAGAGTCAGAACTCAACCTGACACCCTGTCGGTCAGGGTGCTGGCAGCAGTCCAATTGGAAAAGTGGCTGCAGTCCTCCTGAGGTGTCAGGTGTGGTTCTGTTGGAGCAGGGGGTCCTGTAGAAAAAGGGTGATTCTTCCTCCGCAGATCCGTGGAAGTAGAAGCAGCTGCTGTTCCTCTGGTGAATCCAGTGGAGAAGCTGTGCTGGTGTGTCAGAATCTCCTGATTATATCTGGATAGCAATGCTCGGCTCCTCCCTCTGGGCAGAGCATCTCACAATGGGATGTTACAGTTCTCATCAGCCATGCAGTGACATTCAATAGCCTCTTATCACGGGATGCCCCCTGCTGAGGGAGGAGTGATTGTGATCTCTCGGGGAGAGAGATAAGGGGAAATTGCCCACTTAACACCTAGACAACTGCCATACAGATGGTAATAGAATACATCCTGCCTTGCAATCCAGAACAGGGCATGCGTTATGCCAGCCGTACACACATCCAAGGCCTCTTTTCTCAGGACTCTTCTCCCCGAGGCAAGTCTCTCCATATCCCTGTGTTGAGGGATTCAGGTTTGTACATGTCCATGCTGAAATGTAGAACTGATTTGCTGTACCTCATTTTCTAAAACACTCTGGACCAGAGTGTCTTTGTGAGACATCCCATTCAGTATATCCTGCTGTCCAACACTTGGTTCATTTTGAAAGTTTCAGTGACACCTTTTGGGGTGGGGAAGGCAGGTTTCCTGATCAAGATGTAGCATGTAATTCATGTCAGGACAGGAACCAGTACCTGGATGACCCTGAAAAAAATATAGCCTTTTCAAGATGATTCCTTATTTAATTACATCCTTTGGTGAGTTTTAATTCATTTATTGTGTGCCCTGTTGAAATTATATCATTCCTCTTTCTTCCTCAAAATACCAGAGAGAGGTCCCAAGTCATGTGCTTTACAGAAGTCTATTACCAAGTCTATTACCTTAACACTAATTCATTTGTCATCCAAACTTGTAATCTCATAAAAAGATATCAAATTAGTTTGAGAAGATCCATCTACCTTAAACCCACCTTGATTAGCATTTAATTTTATTAGTCTCTTTTAATTCTTTCTTGCTAAAGCCTTGCACAATCAATCCCATCACTGCTTTTTTTCCCAGGGATCAACGTCTGGGTAATGCTCTCTTGCTTTGGCCATTCTCGCTCCCTTTTAAAAGTATTGGCACAATTTCAGCCTTCTCTGGGCTGCTGAGACTTCTCTCAAGTCTTAATGAGTCTGAACATTCATTCATTATTAGCAGCTTAAAAATCCTACCTTCTCAGATACAATTCTGAATCAAGAAATTTGGTAATTGCCATTTAACATGCTCTTTCAGGACTGCTAGGCTTAGAAGTAACTGTGTGCAATGTCTCACCAGCACCACAGGCCATTTTGTCTGCAACAGCAAGATATCTTAAAATTCCACCATTTCAATACTACCTCCCATTTCCATTTGGTTTTGTATTCTTAGTATTACTGGTTTAAGCCATTGGTAGCCCCTTTGTGTGTTTGTTTTACCAAATTCCTCCCTTCATATATCTTTTTTCTGAGTCTTCTTTTATTTACCCTCCCTACCAGGGCAGGGATTTTTTGAAACTCATCTGCGTCTCTCTTTATTCTGGGACTATTCTTTGGCAAACTTGATTAAAAAGTTTGCAAATACCATCTCTATTTTCTAGCTTAAATGTTTTTCCTCCTCACTGGTGTGTTAACATTTGGCTTTTTGAAATTTTCCTTTTGAAGGACAAAGAGTTTATCTGACGTGGTTTATCTCCTTATTTTATGTTCACACAGTGGATGTGACCAAAGTTGTGCTGTTGATACCTCAAGCTTCTTCAGCAACCTCAATTCTGTGAACGAGTTCTCCTTGTCCACCAAGATGAGACATGATGTAGATGTCCCTGCAGGAAGCAGCCTTTCTGTCAGAAAATTGCCATCTGGGGACTTCAGAAATTCTGGCGGACTGAAATTTCCACTTTTTGCTGTTCATAACAAGCTGCCTCACAATGACAAGTGCGAGGTATGCTGCAAACAATATTGATACACGGTTGAGTAGTAGCCTTCCTCTACAGGGATAAAAGATCAATTTAATTTCCTTTTATGACAGGGTAACCCACCTGATTGGTCAAGGGATGCTGATTGATGTAACCATTTTGGACCTCAGCAAAACTTCCAGTACTGCCTCTCCCAGGACCCTTCTGGACAAACTTTCGAGCCCACAGCTGGATAAACACATCCTGTGATGGATGAGCATCCTGTGATGGGTCAGGCACACAGGGTGACAGTGCCTGGGGTGACACCGGGCTGGCAGCGGTCACTGGTGGGGTCCCACAGGGCTCCATTCTCAGCCCTGTGCTCTAAAACATCCTCATTAATGATCTGAAGGAATTTTAAGTAATTTTGCCAGTGACAAACTGGGATAAGCTGTTGACTTCCTGGAGGGCAGAGAGGCCCTGCAGAGAGCCCTGGACAAGTGACAGGACTGGGCAGCTTCCACTCTGTGGGGTTCCATAGGGGATCCTGCCCCTGGGATGGGGCACCCCTGGCTGTATGGACAGACTGGGAATGAGAGGCTGCAGAGCAGCTGCAGGAAGGGACCTGGGGGTTCCAGGCTGTGGCCAGCTGGACATGGGCCAGCAGTGGCCTGGTGCCAGCAGGGACAGCCCTGTCCTGGGGCACCAGGCCCAGCATGGCCGGCCAGGCCAGGGAGGGGATTGCCCCGCTCTGCTCGGGGCTGGGGCGGCCTCACCTCCAGTCCTGGGGGCAGTTTTGGGTGCCACAACATAAAAATCATCAAAAGCACATTAAGCTGTTGGAGAGTGCCCAAAGGAGGCCAGAAGGATGGGGCAGGGTCTGGAGGGCAGCCTTGTGAGGAGTGGCTGAGGGCACTTGGTCTGTTCAGCTGGAGGAGACTGAAGGGAGACTCCTCGCAGTCTGCAGCTTCCTCACAAGAGAAGCAGGGGATCAGGAGCTGATCTCTTCTCACTGGTGACCAGTGACAGGACCTGAGGGAATGACATGAGGCTGTGTCAAGTGAGGGTTAGGCTGGATATTAGGAAAAGTTTTTTCCCAGAGGGTGGCTGGGGCACTAGAACAGGCTCCCCAGGGCAGTGGTCACAGCACCAAATCTGCCCGAGTTGAAGAAACATTTGGACAACATTCCTACAAACATGGTGGGATTCTTGGGGTTGTTTTTGTCCTTTGCAGGGCCAGGAGTTGGACTTTGATGATCCTTGCAAGTCCCTTCCAACCCAGGATATTCTATGATTCAATTGAATGTAATGGTGTGAAGTGTGTATCACCTGGAGGAACACTGCAAGCTTTGCTTCGTAGGTGTATTGGATGAATAAATATTCCAGTTGACTAACTTCATAGTTGCCAGCATCAACATTTTATAGTGTAAGCCATTTTCATTTCCCTTTTGCCCAGTTGATCTTTTCTAAAGAGATTATAAACAACTTAATCAACATTCCTGTCGTGTGTCATCCTATTAGGTTTCATTAATATCAACTAGTTCTAATGCATGGTTCTAAATAGGCAATTTCTATTCCTTGCATTTATTACCTGGGCTTTTAATCTTGATGCATAATCAATTTAGGAATTTTTGCACAACATAGTCTGTCTCTATTATATGTTGCCAACACTGAGAGTTTGAACAGTCTGAGGGTTTGGTGGTCCCTTCTCTTCAGACATTTCTGTTAATTGAAACCTCCCTTTGCAGCTCCTCACAGCCCTGTCGTCTGCAGAAGTGGAGCTCTTCCAAGCCATGCAGTTTTTCTGTTGCCCTAAAAAGCAAAAATTATTTAACTTATACCTCCAGTTAAGCAGCATTTTCACTATGAGATCCTTGCATCTTCTGATTTCCTTCATTTTCCGCCAAGCAGACATCCCTCTCCCCTAGTCCCATTCGGAGTGTAAATTTTATACAGTTAGATCATGAATCAGTGCAGCAATGTCCTGTTTTCAGGAGGTATTGTCCTTTTTGCTGTGGTTTCACTGTCAGTTCATCATTTTGGTGCCAGCCTGTCCTTTGTAAGACATTTTCCCTCCTCCGAGCAACAGGAGCTGATCTTCCTCCCGGGTTTTGTCTTTCCCTGCTTCTTCCAGGTACTCAGTGAGAGGATGCTCTCTGCTTTTCACTGTCCCAGTACACAAAATTCCTCAGACTTGGGGAAATAGTAAGAGGGCTGTGCACCCTATTTACTTATCAATCATCAATTGAACAACTTCTAAAGCAAAACCCTTCCCCAATGAATGGATCTTTTTGCTTGCCATAGCTCCAGTTCCTGCATTTGAAGTCTCATATCCCAGCTAAACCTTTCCCATGGAAAGGAGGCTGATCTCAAGCAGCTCAGGAAAGTGAAGGTCCAGCACAATGGTGTCACTCTTGGCTTCTTCAGCTCAGCCAGAAAAGAGCATGGTTCAAAATGAACATGGCTTCTCTTGAAAACATCTTGAAAAGTTTCACAAACCTTAGGGTGAGGTCATATAAAGATGCCTTTGACTCATTTAGATGATCATTTTGCTGAGCTCAGTGCTCATTCTTCTGCTGAATTGAGAGGGACCAAGACCATCACCCGCTTCTTAAGAGTGGGTTTTCTTTTTGCTCTCTGGAAACAACCAAAGCAAATCAAACTATTGTGCTGAAGACATCAAAGCAGCAGAAATAAAACTGGCAGACGCCAGGCTTTTGCTGTGGCTTTCCATGTACATTAAGATTTGGAGTGGATGAGACAGCCAGATGGATGTGGTGGCTGCCTGGCATTGACCACCACTCTGGACATCACCTTGAAGAATACCACTGTGTAGCCACATGGGCTGGGGAGAAGGGCAGGTGGCTTCCCTTGGGGAATGCAGGGCTTGAGCTTTCCATTCCACAGGCAGAGCATTTTACACTATAAGGGGGGGGTCCAACACCAGCATGGATGCCCAGAGGGGTGATGAGCTCTGCACCTTTACAGATCCTCAAAGCTCAGCTGGAGCAGCCCTGAGCAGCTGCCACTGCTTAAAGCAAGAGGTTTGACTGGATATTTCCAGAGGTGCTCTGACCTGAGCGACTTGGAAAAAAGACTTGGGTCATTTAGCTCTTCACATCTGCTCTCCAGATTCAATGGACCCTGGGCTTCTGACAAGGCCACTCCCACTGGTATCAGCACTCTGTTCTAGTGGGAACAGCTTTGCAGTTCTCTGAAGTCATGTACCCATGAAAGGAAAAGCCTCTGAAATCATCAAGGAGTCAGGAGAAGTAACTGCCTCTTAGAACTACAAATTCTTTTAAAGAATAAAAAGTCTTTATTTTGTCTTTATTAAAAAATAAAAAAACCCCACATACCACCTTCCTATTTCAACTCTACATGTGGGCTGTGAGTTCCTGATGATTTTTAGACCAACATCACAACTGCAGAACACAACCACTGTTAATAATGCCAAGCAGAGACTACTGAGACAAGGCTGTTTTTTAAAGTAGGCTCTCCTTTTTCACTCAGAAACAGAAACAAAGCCAATAGGGAGTACGAAACATTACCATCACTTCTGAGAGCCCCATTCAAGTAATTTGCTTTCATACATTTTGTTCCTTTCCATCTCCCAGCTTTGAGCTCCTTTTGTTGTTTCCAATAGATAACACCAACTTCAAAGTTTGAAGGAACTGTTCTTTTTCTGTCAGTGTTGTCCTTTTTTTCTTTTATTCCTTTAGCAAATATTGATTTTTTTAATTTTTTTTTTTTTTCAAGTTAAAAGGGGCTGCTTTAACAAAGCACATCCCGGATCCAGGAGAGACAGGTGTCTTGCACTGTGGCATCCTGAGTTCATGTAGACATAGAAGGACCCTGTTCTGACCAGCAAATGCAGTTGCACTGTTTTCCCCTCCCCCCACACAGCCTTGTGGGTGGCAGAGAAAGTCCTAAAATCTGTGCACTAAAAGCTCTTGTACCTTTATTTTAAGGGATGGCATAAACTTGGTAGCAGTTGGATTAAAAGCAGTTAAGAAATCCCCTACTTTTAACTCAGAAGAGGGCACAAAATTTTGGAGTTTGTTGCAGTGATTGTGAGTGCCTGGTGGCTCCAGCTGTCGTGCAACCAGCTCACTGTTGACTTTAGTGCAAACACACTGACGCAGAGCTGCAGGCAGCTGATGAAGTGTCTTCATCATAGTTTGCTGAGTGCCTTGTCTATATTTTCATGATTTATTACTTCCCTGACTTTCTTCGGTGTTAGAAAGAACAATGAATCAATCCTAGCGTTTTCAGAGTGGAGACTGCTAATTGCATGAGCTCTGTTTACCACTCAAGAGCTGCGGTTTTGACAAGTCTCTTGACTCCATGTTAGTACATATGATTAATTATTGTTAAGGGTGTCTGCAGAAACGAACAGGATAGGTAACTCTTCAGAGCTTTCCCTTCTTTCTGAACAAGCAATAAACATATTTATGTTTGCACTGTTGGAACAGGTGGGGAAAGAAGGTGCTTTTGAAGGCATGGGGGTAAACCATCACTGCTCAGAGATGGGCATCCAGAGATCACAGGTTGAGGTGATGGGGAAGCAGGTTGGAAGCAGTTCCTTCTCACGATTCCTTGGCAGCTTTCCCTTTCCTGTGTGTATCACTACAGAGGATCTATGTCACTGCAAGCAGGGGCAGAAGTGCTGCATCCCTGGTGTGTGAACGAGGGGTGGGAAGCAGCACGGGCAGGCTACAAGGTTATTGGGGTGCCAGAGGTTTGTATCATTTCACAACTGATGGAACAAGCTCCAATGCTGTGGACCTTGCTGGGCCATTTTCTCTGAAGGCTTGCCCTGCCCTGCCGTGCTTTACCTTGCTGTCCTGCTCTGCCTTTGCTCTGCTTGGTATTGGTATTCATTCCCCCCAGGACAGGGCTCTTCCTTCCCAGTGGAGGAAACCTACCCCATATGCAGCTACTGGCTCACCTGGAGAGGCTTGGGGTGATGGCAGTAGCTGTTCCCAGGCTCCTCCCAAGCAGAAGGACCTGTCTCCTTTTCCTACACCACTCCTGGCTTGTCGCAGTTCTTTGGAGCTAAAGCTGCTGGGGAAGGTGTTGAGTTTTATCTGTGGGCTCAAAAATGAGGCCAGGATGGGTTGATCCTCACCCTTGGGGAGCCCCAAAGAGATATCCAGAGTGGGGGTGTCCATGGTGAGATACTTCTCAGGGGGCTCCAATTTGAGTGCTGTGAAATGGCAGGGACCACCAGGAGTGACCACGGGAAGCACAGGAGCTGGTGACAAAGGCAACATAATCAGCAGCTGACACAGTGAAGCAGCATTTTAAAATACCACATAACAGATGCAACCAGAATGGCTGTGCCATGCAACAACCTTAGAAAAGACTAGAAAGAAACAGAATTACAGGTTTAATTGCCTGTATTAAACTGCTTTATCCTGCATAATTTTATAATTTCTAGAAAATTTGGCCCAGGTCATCATGGTGGGAGGTAAAGTTGCCAGGAGACCTTGAAATTTGCCACTGTGGGTTACTACAGGGCACAGAGGACAGTATCTCTGCCTGCACAAAAGCCTCCTCTGCACACCAGAGTGCAAGCCGTGCAGGACCTGACCTTGCTGCTTCCTGTCCCTTGTGTTTCAGCGCAGCAGCAGCACCACCAGGCTGAAAGAGAAACTCTGCAGGGACAAGCTTCTGTCTGAAGTTCACAGCACACAACACCGTGGCCACCTGGCTCTGTGCCCTGCAGAGGTATAGATGGAGTCCCCTAGTCCCCTCCATCAGCTTCAGCCCCACATCCCCACAGGCAGTGTCTCCACCAGGACACATGTAAGCCATTCCTCTGTGGGCACGGGGGCACTCTTTGAGAGAGAGCATCTTGGCACCCTTTGAGACCCTTTCTCATCCTTCCAGTGGCCTCTGTGGAGAGGTTTGTACCACCAATCTTGATATCTTCTAGTATTCCCAATTTTCACTTGTCAGTGAGCTGGGCCAGCCCTATCCCCCACAGCCAGGCTCTAATTGCAGTGGGGAAGGGGCACTTGGAGCTTCACTTGTAGGAGGGCACTTTAACATCACCTTTGATTCTCCCCAGACTTTCCTGGATGTTGAGCAGCTCATGTGGCTGGGCAAAGCTTTTCCCTTACTCTGACATTGAAGCTTCATTCTACCATAAACCACTGCAACATGTTTATAGCAACCAGCATTTTCCCATCTGGCCCTGCTCAAGTTGCTCACCCCATTCAGAACACAGAGACACTGACAAGATAAATGGAATGAGAGTTCTGGAAACAGCCAACCTGTCTGTGTCGTTGTTTCCCATAGCTGTACCCCTGTCCCCAAGGCCATGCAGAGGCAAGACCAGAGCTCAGAGGGAGAGAATGGGCTCTTCTCCCACAGCAGGAAGCATTTGTCCACTAACCAGGCCCACAATGGGTGAGAGCAAAGAGCACAAGGGGATGGTGTGTACACACCCAGTGACATGTGGTGAGGTTAATTGCTCTGTTCAGTTTTAGTCCATCGTGCTCTGGAGAGGGAACACACTTCACTGGGTGGGGGGAAACAATGCCGACAGATTTGTGCAGTAGAAAAGCCTGTGCCTTTAATTAATTTGAAAGCTTTTGTACATCAAAGTGCTGGCCAGAAGAGCTATCGCTGATATAATTGGTGTGGACAATTCCAAAGGTTTTGATAAAGACCTTTGTGGAAGAGATATTCATGGGGGGCAAAGAAAGTTTGGGCAGCAGCTAAGAAACAGAAACCTCAAAAGCAGGATGAAGGCTGCACAAATGTCACACCGCTCCTTTTCCCAGCCAGGGATGATGAGGATTGCCAAGGGCAGCACCAAAGCCAGGGGAGCTGGCCAGAGTGGGGGAAGAAGATCCCTACCACAGACACAGCCTGGGCAAGGCTCCCTGAGAGGAAGGAGTGACAGTTGTGCTAAGTACAGATCAGTTCTCACCTGTTGAAGAGAAAACCAAACTAGGGCTATGGGCAGCTCACCACAGTGGTCCATTGAGGGTTACAAATACATGCTACTATCCCAAAAACTCGTAAAAAATTGAAGATATTGGGTAAAACTCAGGAGAGAAAGTAACAGAGAACTGTGTCTAAATGGTCAGGTAGGAAGGAAGGGGAGATCCTCTTCTAGCACTGCTGCCTCTCACCAACTCCCAAAAGACACATCAAAAAGAGAGGAGAGGAGCATTTCCAAGATGGGAAAGTAAGGAAGTTAGGAATAGAGTCTAGCTAGAATTGAAATTATTTTAATTTCTAGATGAAGTGAGTAAAAAGCAACATAATGGCCAATATACAAAATGAAAAATGGCACAAAAGAGGTGCACATAAGTACTCCTATTTTCACTTTGCACATAAAAAGAGAACAATGGGACAGTCAATAAACCCAAGCAGCAGCACACGTACATGGATGAGCATAATACTATTGTTCTAATGCACACTGCATAATCATCCAGGGTGCTCCCGGTTCCAAAATATCATTAAAATTGCAGATGCAGAGAGACTTGCAAGAAAGGGACAACAATGTACCTGAAAGGAAAGACCATTTGCAGTTATATTTGCTCTGTGTGAGTTACTTGAGCAGAATGCAATAATATAGCTTTTAAGAGAGAAATTTTCACACAAACAGCAATAAATGGGATGGGGGCAAAGGTCCCCATGGGCAGATTATTCCAAAAACTGCCTTCTAAGGGATGTCTCATCCGTCCTTCCTCTGAAGTATTTGCATTGACTGTAGGCAGCAGTCAGTGACTGGAAAAGACAAAACATTTCTCATCTCCTCTGGATCCCTCCTGCAGCAAGACCAGAGCACCTTCCCACCTGCTGTGTCCCCAGCATGACCCTGAGACAGGGTTTTTGATCCTTTCTAGAACACCAAAAGCAGCTGCTTGTGTGGGTGCTGAGTTCCAGCCTGCTCCTTCCTTCTAGTCAAGGAACATTTCACATCCTCAGCCGTATGTGACTGAGAGAGGTAAAAATAATCATTGACGTGCAGTGATATCTCCCCTATTCATTGCTGAAATGAACCAGAATTAATCTCAGCCAACAATTCTGCCTGGTGATGGGAATGCACACATTAGTGATACACATCAGCACACCTTCTTTCAGGAGTGCTGCTACCTGGATAAATATCAGTGAGGGTGAGAAAAGGGGAGGTGGGGCAGGAAATTACTTGAGAGGTCATCCCAAATTTAAATAGAGATGACAACTGCACAGCCAGATTTGTGGAAATCTTCCTTTTCATGGCCTCCCTTATCTGAGGTAGATCAAAAACTCAGATCTTTCTGTGTCCACAAAGTTAAAATAAAAATATTCACGTGGCCTTAATCTCCCTCTCCGTGAAGATGTGTCCTGACACCCAACTCAGATCAGGAACTCTCCTTCCCCCAACTTCTGCCCACTCCCAAAGGACATCATCCCAGTCCCTGACCTCTCCAGAGCTCTGCTTCAGCACTCCCACAGTAGCTTTTCCCTGCTTCCCAGGCACACCTGGCACACTCTCCCACAAAAATACATCCACTACAGGTGGTGGTTGCTGTTTTCCCCTCTCTCTGCAACCCGAACCTCGAGCTCGTTATCCTCTGCAGGAGATGTGGTGGCTGGAAGATGGGAGACAGAGCAGGGCACCCTCTGCTGACTCCCCTCCATAACAACTTTAATGTCCCACAGCCTGGCTCCTGCCCCTGGAGAAGATGGCAGTGATTTCAACATGGAGCTGATCACATGAGCTGCACAGTAAGAGACCTTATTTTTTGTTGTGTGTTTTTTTTGTTTGTTTGTTTGTTTTTTTAAGATTTTATTTGTCTAACATGCTTGACCAAAAATTACAACACTCAAGTTATGTCAAAATGATTAAATAATCTTTAAGCTTTCATACCTCAAGTACTTTAAATGATATTTTGAAGTGACAGTTGCTTTCATATCCTTTCCACATAAAAATACACAGTATTTGGAAGATACGTTAGGAAAAATTATTTTTAAGAGAATATTTTATGGTTGACATAGAAATCTTGCTGAGGCTAATAAAAGGACCTCTCCCCTTCACTTTAATATTTAAGTGCTGTGAACAAATGTAAACATTTCAGACTTTAACGTACAGCCAATTTCCTGCCACATTTGTTGCAAACCACTTGAATTGTGACTGGATAAGCCACTTTTATTCTAACCACATGCTATTGTTCATCTTCCCAATGATGACAGGAGTTCATATTCAAATATGAATTTCAGTTCTTACTGATTTAGGAGCTGATCCTGAAATTTCTACACCAGTAGCTCTGACAAAAGCGGCCCCATCTAAATTAATGGCAGACTGCTCATGCACTTGTGAACTGCTCCCCCAAAAACCAGTTGCAGGTGTCACCTATTGTTTTGGGTTTCATTTTCAGGAAAAAAAAGCAGCGCATTAGTTTAGACACACGGTCACCCAACAGATTACAAGAAATGACAGACCTGTGACTTGTCATGTTTTCGGGGGGTCTAGTGGCTTCTTGTGGGTTCACAGCATGAGTCAGTTACTGGGCCTTCCAGGCAGCACCTGAAAGAGCTGCTGCACATGGGAAGCCAGTGAAAAGCAGAGTTTGTGCCCACCTAGCTCAGAGTCCAGGCTCACATGGCCTGGTTTTGCAACACAGATATTTTAAATTGTTTATTTATATAATGCACATGCAGCTGCTACATAAAATTCACACTTACATCCATGTAACACACACAATTCTCCAATGCATGTGTGCAGATGTGGGCTATGCACAGATCTGCAACCAGCTCTGAGCTGGCAGTGCTGTGGTGTGCCCAATTTGTGTGAACAAGATTAATGCGTAGATGCTGTCAGCCCCCAATTCAGGATGCTCACATTCAGAATACAGCAGTTAAATTATCTCCATCAAGTCAAAAGGACATGTTTGTTAGTTCAAGACAGAAATCCATTTCTTGCAGGACATGTCTGAAGCCCTGGGGGTTTTTTGGTGACTTTCTAATAAATTCTTAAGCTTCTGCCTAGGACAGGATTGACATCCCAGCAGCTTCAATACCTCTGCTAGCACTGCAGGAGAGCTGCACTGGCAGTACGGTGGTTGTGGACCATCCCAACCAGCTCCTGCCACATTCCCTGCTTTGCCTGGTGCCAAAAGCAACACAACAGATGGGTTTCTACTGGGTTTGTGCTGAGCCTCTCTCAGCAGTGTCCATGAGTGGGCAAACAGCAGTACCAGGTCCCCTGAGGTGAGATCTGCTCTGCACACTTTGGTGTGTACCTGTCACTCACAGCCACCCAAAAGGGAGTGCTCGAACTACACTCTGGGTTGATAATTTCCCCTTGACATCGATGTTTCCCAAGGACAAAATAATCACAATGACATTCAACCACTCCTGACCAGGGCCAAATTCAATCCAGTAATCTCATCATTGGCTGCATGTCCCATTAGCAGTTTTTGCACCAATGGTCCCAGTAGGTTTTTTTCTAAAATACCATTACTAATCATTGGGTGGGCTCTTTGCAGATTCTTTCTTTTTTCCTTAAATACAATAACATATCGCTTTACCATATGAAAACACAGGTTTTTTTTCTTTTTTTTTTTTTAAGGGAAATGTCATCTTTTTTTTTTTTCTTTTTAAACAGGCAAAGCCAGGTTACAAATTCCTGAGTTTATACTGCACTTAACACAGTCTCCCTTCTTGAACGTTGAGCTGTTTACAGCATGCTGGCAATATGCACCATTTCCCTTGCCATCTGTAATGCCAGATGTAGTAAAACTTCATTTCAGTGCAGTGAATTAGGGCCTATATTGCATTGGTTTTGAATAGATGCAAAGACATAGATCTGGAGGACTTGGAGAAATAGCTTCCCTCCTGTGACTGGTCATCGGTGCACCATCTTTTATATTTGCCATGTGATTAAGGGAAAACATCTTTACCATCACTTTTATTTTATCAAGACCTCACTGAAAAACATCTGAAATGAGGAAATCCTAGTCTAAACACTTACGTTTAAACTGCAAACTTTCTTAAAGAAACACTTCTCTGAAAGACATCGTTCTTTTAATAAGTCCAGTATACGGTATGTACAAAAGCCCCTACTAGAGATAGATATATATATATATATATATATATATATACACACAGATAGATAGATAGATATGTATATATATATATATATATATATATATATGTGGAATGCATTCACTTTTCTGTGTTCACAAACATTTTAATGGTGAAATGTTAGTCTTAGTCTGGTTCTGGCACCAAAATGTCTTTGTTTCTTGTCCACTTTTGTTACTCTAAATTTATCTGTGAAGAGCTAGCAGGGAAAAAAAGGATTTTGCTTTTTTTGTTGAATGGTTCCCTATGGGGATTCTCAGACAGCAATATAAAGTTGCTTATGTGTCGGGTATAACTTTAAATCCTCATTATAATCATGTGTTCCTTGGAGTAGGTAAGTCAATAACTATAGGTGGATTAAGTGGCTGGTAATTCACAGTGCACACAGATGCATTCACATAGGTGGTGGTTCCATCAGCCATGACACCATAACCTAAAAAGGAAGAGAAATTCTGGTTACTCTCATTATTCCTGATTCTCTTCTTTCATTTTTAATTATGTTTTTCACACAATAATAAGTGCCACATTTTCTATTACTTAGAAGGAATTTAAAAATTATCTTTGTGCAAAACATAAATGTTCCCTGAATCAATACCATCTTTTTCCTACAGAATAACTTTTTTAATTATATAAGAAAAGCAAAATGGGCCCTCAGTAGCTGGTGGCTATTATCTCTGGCAGTTCTCTCTGCAGAGATTTTTCTCTTAAAATTGTTTTAGTTTTGGAAAGGATGCTCCTGATTGTTTAGGCTTGCAGTCATCTGTGCAGCAAACTTTGGGCAATTTTAATCTTCCCACCTTTTTTTCCTGCCCTGTATTGAATATCCTTTAAGCAGCCAGTGAAGAAAAAACATTGCTTGACTGAAGCAAGTACATGTGCATGTGCATTAGGGCAGGATTTGCCTAGTAGGAACCTCTTCTTGCTTTGTCTTTGAACTTGTTGACCAAACTTGATGGAAAAGCACTAAAATACCTGCCCAGGCTGAGAAAAAATGGTTTTATGATTGAATGCATTGTCTAACAGACAAGGTGAATTAACACCAGAGCATTTCCACAGGACAGCACACACATCTGTGTGTCTCACCAGCAGTGAAAAAGCTTCAGCTACATCTCATGTCTGACTAGACACCCAAGGCAAACAATTCTAGAGTTAAATCTGCAGAAAACCAAACTTTCAGCTCTAATTCCTGTAGAAGTACAGTGAAACGCTATTTCAGAAAGTGAAGAAGAAGCCCTTTGACAGCCTTGGTGTTATGAAAAAGAAGACATACTTTCTATTGTCAAAAATCTTTTAATGAATCACTAAAAAAAACCATAAGCTTGATTATATGAAAGCTAAAAGCCTAAGGTCGGAAACTTCCACTGAAATATTATGATCGATATGAAGAACTGCATTCGTCATCAGAAAGACATGATTTTGGGGAAATCACCTGGTAGAAAGCATTTGCAATAAGATTCAATCTCACCTTTCATAAAGTTAATAGTGAAATGAATTCAGTGCTATATGCACACTAAGCTCTAGCTATTCAAACCCTGGGTACTGAGGACCCTATGTTTGCTCTGAATGCAATTTTGTGTCTTTCACAGCACTGAAAATTGCATAATTTGCAAACAAAGAAACAGTAGCCAAGTTCCTTTCTTTTTGGTTCCTTAAAACATCCTGAATAATGCAGGGCCCCCTGCACCTTCCATGGAAAAACTACACTATAATTAGGGCCCAGGGAGGGAAGAAAACTCTGTTAGGCTCCTGTCACAGGAATTTCTTTAAATCCCTTTCTGTTTGCCACAGAATGACTGTTCTGAGGAAAACACAAAATGCACGCAGGAGAGTCAGCACCGTGGCTGGGACTTTCTGTCTCCTTGGCTACACATTTGAAGAGACCAGACACTTCCTTTTACTGGAAGATTCCTAATGCTGCAGCTTTCGCTCCTGTCCCACTGCCAGCAGGGTTTCCTTGGCCATGACCTCAGTGGAGTACTGGCTATACTGGGAAAACAAGAATTTTAGCCAGAGCCCCTGCCATGCTGCTTGTCCTTTCCATAGGTGCATCAGCGGCAAGCCCATGTGAAGAGCTATTTTTTGGCAGACATGGTAGTGCAAGGAGGGTATAGAGAAGAAACATCTCCTATAAGCACCTCTTCCCCCCAGATGTTTAATAAATGACTGCTGCAGACGTAGCTATGCTCATTCTGAGGAAGAACTCATCTGTTCAAATCATGCATTCTCTCTACAGAGTGCAGCTTTGTTTGCACAGGCTGCTTGCAATGGGAATTCTCCTCTGCAGAGATTTAGCATCCCACTGAAAAACAGGCTTGGCAGTTCTCTGCAGTTCCCCATTTGTTTTCTCTAAATTATGATAGTTAACAAGAAGAGTACCTTGTTTCTGTGTTTTGATACCTACTGTGCCAACTATATTAATTCACAGGATTTACTATTCTACGGAGGTGCCATTCTCTTCCCTTGAGAGCCAAAGTTGGACTTGGTTTTAGCAGATGTGATTTTGTTTACCTGCCTGAAGCTTCATGGCTTGCTGTTTGCTTATATCCCCTGCAACCCTCTTGGCTTATAATTTCTGAAATGACAATGAGTTTGAACTATATTCACCAGCTCTCTTGGTTGGAATATCAGAGTGCTCTAGCAGCATTATTTGTTTACTCTGTGATTTAACAGCACTTTGGACATTAACCAGGCATTAACAGGTCACTGCAGATGAGACACATGAGGAGAATAGACCTAATCCTTGAGCTATAAAATAATGATCTGAGCATCTTATCCATTAATTTTACACCACCAGCCATGTTACTTCTAATGTGCCGTGGTGAAAGCCTCCGGCAGCAAGTCAGAGAGGGATATCTTAGGAAGGGTTCTTCACAAAAGCAGAGGTATCTGAATGCCAGCTCCTCCAGGTTTTCCATCTCTACACTGCTGAGACCCACAGAGATCCTACAGCAAAAGCTGGAGCAGTCCCAGAATCAGAAAACTGGCAGCTGTGGAGTACCTTTTCCTGCCAGTAAGTTAACACTGCCAAAGATGGAGCAGCTGATAATACACACGTACATGCCAATAGTTCACTCCTGCACAGCCCGCTGCTTTCTGCTTGGGGTGGCAGCCCTGCTTGAAGCCTTGCTCTGTGAACAGGACAGGCAGCATCTACCTTTCCCTTTGCCTGGAGATGAACTGCTGGCACTGACTTCAGCAGAGCATACCTATCACCATTTACTTGGCTTGTGCAAAGGGTACTCTTTTTTTTTTTTTTTCCCAGTTAAATATCAAATAGTCAATAGAACCACTTGTTTTGTCTGAGCACAAAATGTTTCCCCTGCCAAAGCAACCAAATGCATCCATGAATATCTTGGAACTTCTATACCAGTCAGTGGTGATACCCCTCTTGATTTCAACTTCATATACACTCTGATGGGGAGAAACCACAGTTATTGTACAATCTCGAAGATCAAGCCTTAGAAGCAACCCTCAAAATATTCTTACCCCTTTTACAAGCTCAGAAGTTGACACACAGAGATCTTACATGAATTATTGTGAAGCACAGATTCTGCTGAGGAAAAAAATCCTGCCATCCTAATATTCAGTCACTTTCTGTAACTACTTGTGTTCTTATTTCAAAATTCACAGCACTCATCCCTGTGAAGGAAGCATCAACCTCTTTTATAGATGTAGAAAATGAAAGATAAGCTCAAGTACAAGTATTGAAATGCAGATATCAGCCAATTTCACCTATTATACAGCTCTATATATACAGCTAAATATGTATCTGAATTCAAGAAGTGCTTCAGTTTAGACATTCAAGTTTGACAATGCTGGTTAAGACTTCTCGAAAAACATATAAAAAAAAGAAATGTTCTCTGACCTTCATGGATATGTCCAAAAACATGAAGCCTTGGCTGTATTCGTCTCTGGACTGTGTTCAGCAGCTCAACACACCCTACTCGTTGCATTTTCTTAGGAACCCAGTCTAGAAAACCTTTGGAAAAGAAAGGAAAGCTTTAAGAAAAGACAGTTGATCCACAAAGCTGTGCTGTTATATAGCATTTTTGAGATTTCATGTCTCATGGCTTTTTACAAAGAGACACAGAATTGAAATGGCAAAAACTTGTCTGCCTTGGTATGCAGAAGAGGAAGGAAAGAAAAATACTGGTGGAAAACCATAAAAGCTCATCTGGGTAAAAAGGACTATGATAATTCTTTCCAGTTTTTTTCAAAGAATAAAAATAATCACTACAATCAAAGCATTTTTTTGCACTGTTGTTAATGGAATAACTCAATGCTTGACCACTTTTTGTTCCTGAAGAGAATGAGGTGTGAAGTGCAGTAAATCCAAAGGAAGCCTTTAAAGAATTTAAAAGAACATTTACCTATTTAAAACCTGTCCTGGGACCTACTTTTTTAGATTGAACACTTGAACCAATGTAATGGAATCTGTGCTGCCAGTACTACAACTCCGTTGTTATCACATTGAATCCTACAGCAGTGGAGTTCAGGTGAGGAATCCCAAAAAGTGACATTCTTGAGTTAAACCACTTCATGGCACAGCAAGCCCCACTTCCCTAAACTGGTGGATCCCAAATAGGAAGAGAAACTCAGGCCTTTTGCAGAAGATGTATTTAAGTGCTGCATTTACTTGCACAAAAATTGTTTAAAAATAAAATTCTTATGAAAATAGACAGAAATGTTACATCGACTTGCCTCTTTGTCTAAAAATACTGCAGGGGGAAGTTTACTGCCAACTGAAGTCCGTGCTTCTTTCCAAGTAGTAGTATAAGGAGGATGTTGTATTGGAGTGTTTGCAACAATCAATCTGTTTCCTCTCTATTGTTCAGTCATTTTCATCAGGCTCAGATTTGGAAACCTAGAAGATAAAATCTTCCTGGTTTTATTTTGTTGTTCTGACATTTTCCCTGTGTGCCTGTCATAGCTTTGCATCTCTTGGATTTTCTACAGTAGTGTGAATATATTGTGCTTTTAGCCAGAGGTACAGAGCCTGGATCTGGTTTTCATACATTTACTTTTGATGTCCACTCAAGCGTGGCTAAGCAGCCAACCAACTGGTTTACAAGACCAGAAGTGTGGTATTCAACCTCTTGGAAAAGCTCTCAGATTTGCGAGAGCTTAGGTTAACACATTGAGAAATACCTCTTTAGCTGCCAGTGCTTGAAAACTGGGCTTGGTAAACTGTGAGGTTTTACCAAAATGGCAAAAGTTTGCACTGGTTTCATAGCTATTCAGAGAGCTAAGTTCAATTTTCAGGAAAAAAAACCAAAACCAGCTGGGAATGGGGCATCCTAAGTGCCAAAAAGAGGAAGTTCTCATCATGGTCAAAGACCTGAAGGTGCTGTTTGGCACCTGTCAGGGAATGTAGAAAAAGAAAGCCTTGCTGAACTACAGCCAGGCTGAGCAATGCTCACTCCTGCTGAATTCACATGTGCCATTGAAGGGAGGTCAAAATTCACCAGAGAAAAATAATACTTATGATGTTAAAGTGAGGCCAGCAATTCCTCTGGAATAAAGTCATGTTTGGGGTTTTTTTCAGAGTAAACATATTATAGCCATAGGTTTTATTACTGCAGTGATTTGAAACAGTTAATTGTCAAAATGTCTGCAGTGAACATAAAGCTGAAAGTATTTCCACTTCAAAAATGTCACAAACAAAAATCCATAAAATTAACTTCTCCATTAAATTAAGCATTATTTATGTTGAACATGTTTTTGTTTACATGCATTATCACCCTTCTGAAGCCTTCCCATATGTTTGCAGCTTATTATGTACACCTGACTACACAGACTAAGAATAATTGATTACACCTAGCTAACAATTAGAGTTCATCTTAGGGGTTTTTTAATGTTTGGTTACTTGAAACAGGTTTCTGCAGCTGTCAGGAAAGTATAAATCTTTGTCACAGACTATCATGCAGACAGCTGCAAATGAAGACTTAAAGGTGAAATTAAATTAAAAACAAAGAAAATAAAGTGAACTTTTGGAAGAGAAATAAAAGAATCATAAATGGAGATCTTTAGGAAACAAAAATATGCTGATATGGAAAAGAGCCTTAACACTGATCCCATAATCACAAATTCTATATTTCATAAGCTATGAAATGCATTGTATATCTTTGTTAATAATAATAAACAGGTTACTAATAAAGTTGTCCAAAAAAGCTGTTTTAACCTTTTTTTCCCCATCCTCTGTGAACCTCCCATCTATCCCTGCCCTGTTTTCATCCCAAAGCACTACTCTAAAACAGAAGAGAAAAATTACTTGGATTTTTGTTACATGGCTAAATGAAAAACAAAGTTCATTAACTCTTAATGGTGCTTCTACATCTAAATCAAATAATTTCAAATCTATGTAATAATGTATTATTAATTTGTTCAGGAGGATGCCCACTCTCGAAGTGAGGGAATCAGAGAGCAGCACAGAAAATGGATGATGGGCAGAATTTAGTCAGCCATGCTGGAGAAAAGAGCCCAGACTTTGAAAGAGGACTGATTGCTATTTATGGTCATTAGGAACAACTCTAGTGAGGTTCTGAGTTCCAAGATCAGAACAACAGGAATCAGCTTTCTGGTTAAAATAATTGGCTGGGAGGGTCAAGGAGGATCCTGTCCCCGAAAGGGTCTGTGGATGGAGCTGCACAGTGAGGTGGTTCTGTAAGCTAAGCAGAGTGCTAAGTTCTTTGAAGTTTCTTATATTTGTTGCCATGGGTGTCAGGGAGACCAACAGCTCCTGCCCTCAGGCAGAGGGCTGTGTGCTTGAGCCATCTATTAATGCATCAATAAGAGAGAGACAAATAAACAGGAACTTCTAAAAAATAAAGGAATTCTTGGGGATGATTGAAGATAAAGAATTAAAAGAAAAAAAAACCCCACATACTGAGCCATGGAGATGGAGGGAATTCACATTACTCCATTACAATCACTGGAGATGGGTGGCCCTTCCTTAGAATTTCTGCAATTATTAATTTACTTTTCAATTATTAAATTTACTATTAAATTTATTATTAAAGTCTGTCTGTTGATTGCCAGCTCTGCAGTGCTCTTTAGGGGTCCTCCTCCCTCTGCTGATGCCTGAGGCTACTGGAGAGGCCTGGTGGCTAAAGCAACAAGGTGGTTGAATCTCTCCACTTTCCAACATTAGATTTCAAATGACTCTTCAGTCAGCTGAAGGTTGGATTGTTTTACAGCTGGCCAGCTGGCTTGAAAAGGGGTTTTCAAAGTGCTGAAGAAGCTTCTGAAAAAGTTTTAAATATGAATGATAAATAAAACTACATGAAGGACACAGCATTGTGCCTTAGAACCTAGGAGGGATTACACCCATACCAATGGTTTGGAGCTGATATCTCGGGGCTGAAACACTTAATTTCTGACATCCACTTTTACAATACAGGCTCATATTAAAATCAGTCCATGGCACAGCATGAGACTCCACTTAGGTGAAGAATCAAAACACACACCCCTAACTGTGAGAAACTCTGCTCTCAAAGAGCTACTTTCCCCCAGGATTAGTGAGCAGTGGAATGCAAACATGTCTTTCTAAAGAAAACAAAACACAAACCCTTTAGATACTTTCTCCTCCAAGCTCTGAAAGAGAAGAAAGGGTGGAAGATGAGGGCTTTAGCTTCAGGAAATTGGGGAATCTAAAGGTTTAAAGAAACCAACTGACTTCATTTCACACAAAGCACAGTAAGGCTCAGCAGAACACTTGAATGCATGCTTCTTGTTCATATCCACTTATTAAATTAGTGAGAGTCAAACACACAGTCTCATTAAATATAGACTGCTGTATGTTAAATACATTGAAAAAACGCTTAGATGCCTTGAGCCTTTACTGAATCTGGACAAGTTTGTGTGACTGTATTATTTCTGTAGCAAAGGTAATGTCAAAATGTTCTAGGAATATGAAAAATCTCTTATAGATAGATAGCTTTTATATTACCTATATCAAAAACAATTGGAAAATGTACATGCAAAACTATTTATTTTTGATCTCTTCATGTTGCCAAATTGTATTACAGATAAGCAATTCAACCATCCTGTCCAAAGAACAGGCAAACAATGGGGAGCATCTGGGTTTGTGAGGCAGAAGGTGCACCAAGTCAGCATAATGAGGGAAAAAGGAGATTCTGGGTACTTGTTGGTGGGAGAATGTAGTAGCAATTCAGGGAGAAAGTGATAAAAAAATAAAATCCTAATCCTGCATTTCTCTTCAAACAGGCTCCATGCCTTCAATCAAGTAATTTCACAGTTGGAACAGAGATGTGCATAGGAAAACTAGATCCTGCTTATTTGTAAAGCTATTATGGCTTTATGTGTTAACATTTTGTTTTTAAAGCTATTATTTAATTTCCTGCCTTTGAGCAGAGATATCATAGGTACTCATGAGCTGAAGTCCTGGTGCTGCTGAAATCAGTATGCCTGTTGCTTTTGACTTTTGTAAGTGAGCATTGCACTCTTTTTCTAAGGAGAGCCATCAGTTACCATATAATCATCTGAAATACACAGCTAAGAGCACTATTATTTTCTTACCGAGAGGTGGTCCATGTGTTATAAGAATATCTATTCCATCTGGAATAAGGTTCCATTTCTCTAATAGTGCTTGGCCTCGTGGAAGATTAAAGCCCCAGCCATAAAACCAAGGTTGCCTGCCAAGAGAGGAGGAGAACGTCTTCAGTGCTACTTCCATGTACTGGTTATCTAATTAAAATACTGAGGTTGACTCTTTACTACCATGGAATTTGAAGACACAAATAGCATTCATTTTCTTTGTGTGCACAGTAATCCCCTCTTTCCATACAAGCAGCGTAGTTTAACTTGTGTGGCAAATACAAGCAGTCCTCCCCGCTTTCAGTAGACAGCATGGAATAAAATATTCACAGTATTGCTGCAACTACTTACAAGCCCTGGATACCAAGATCTCCATGTGTGGATTATCACGCTGACTCTCACAACATTTAGAAGAACAGCTGTCTCAGACACCTCCATGTGATTTATGTTTCACATTGGCTCCCAGCAAGTTTGGCCCTTAGCCTATGACCAGCTGGGCAAGGACAGACCCTGGCACCATGACAGATCCTGCTCCAAAGTCAGAGACATCATCTCTGCTGCTTTGTTTCCCTAATGGGATACATCCCATCAGAACAAGAATGCTGCTGCTTCTTGAACACAAATTTCTTCTGTCCTCTGGTGTGTTGACTTGCTTTAAAGTAAGACTTTCCACACTCAGGATTCCTTATCAGATAGGCATTTACATTTTTAAAAATGTACTCACAGAGCAGCTCATCACGGAGCAGAGGGACTGTAACAATGTCAGTCAGAACATAATATATGTGTATCTTGCTATCCCATTGATTAAAAAACTATATTTCACAGCAATTATATCACAGTGTAAATTATGTCTTGCTGACTAGGCTCCAATTCTAGGTCATAAAATTGAGAGGTTAGTTTTAGGTTGGAAGTTTTAATAATTTCTTGACAGATGTCCTGTGGCCATACCCATATTTGAAGAACAATGAACAAAATGTTTTCCTTCCACAGACAAAAAGAGGCTCAACTACTGGTGACTGAAAGGCTTTCTTTCTCATTCCCTGCCTCTTCATCACAGGCCCTGGATAACCAGGGTCTTGAGGAACAGGTGTCCCAGGGGGAAAAAAAAAAAGGTGAAACTTTGAACATCTGCTATCGGGACCAGAAATGTATGTCCCAGATTCCAGAAGCTGTGATGAGGGAGGTGAAGAAGGTGTGTGAAGGAGAAATGCCAACAGCACTAGCAGTGAAGCACAAATCTTATTCTGAGTAACATTGCTCAGGCCAAGGCAGCTGGCCAAGAAAAATACACATCCCTACATCAGGCCACAAACTCACACTTTTCTGGTTACCTGTTCAGCATTCTAAGTAGCCTTTCTTCACCTTCCTGCTGCCAGGGTCTAGAGGGAGGCTCAGAGACCTTATCTCTCCAAAGTTACCTGAAAGGAGGTTTTAGAAATGTGGGAATTGGGTCTCTTCTCCCAGGTAACACTAAATAGAACAAGAGGAAATGGGCTAAAGTTGCACCAGGGCAGGTTTAGATTGGATAGTGGGAAAAATTCTTCCCTGATAGGTCAAGTGGCTAAGTCATCATGCCTGGAAGCACTTAAAATATGTGCAGATGTGGTACTTGGGGACACGGTTTAGTGGCATCAGGTTTATGGCGGATCTCAATCATCTCAGAGGTCTTTCCCTAAACAATCATGGGATTTTCCTAACTGGCTTATTGTGCAGCAAGGTACCAGCAATGTTACCATGTGACATTGCCACACAGCAACCACACAAGCTCTGTGGAGCTGGATCTGCCCTCCTTACATTCAGCTCACCACTGAGATAAGGAAATTATTTTTACCACAGAGGAATGCCTCAGAAATAAAAAAACTGAAGTTTGTGAGGTTCTTGGATATTGCAGAAGTGGAAGGCTTCGTAAAAATATACAGTGGTTGGCTTTTTCTAAACTCTCCATCCTTTCCTGCCTTGGGATTGCATTCCACACTTAACATGCCAAGTATTTTTCTTCACCAAGATGAAAATACACAACTGTCGGGCAAATTGTCTGTAGGCCCAGGGTACGTTTTCTAGCAGCAAGATCTCACTGACAAAATATTTGCAAGGGCAAATAGGTGGCAAAAGAAGTGTCAGCACAGTAAATAATGTGTTTTAAGTCACTGACAGTTTCAATGGATACGCTTGGGGTGTGCAAGGACAGGATTGTCCCCAGGTCCCTGATGGGAAGTGAGGGGAGGCACTGTCCATAGGTATGCCAGACATGGAAAGGAAACCAAGGGGAAAGACCAGTGTTTGTCCAAGAAGCACAGGTCAAAAACTCACAAAATAATTATTTTAAGAATACAATGAAGCATTTTTAAAGGGAAATATTCATGACTGCCACAGGTCTCACCAGAAGTCAGCTTAATTCTGCTGAAATCCAGACAACCACAAACCACATAGGCAGCTGTTAGAGCCTCTGCCTGCCTCTACCAGGGCTGGACTACACATGGCCACTTTCTAAAAAAGCCCATTTCCCCTTATGAATAGGCATGATCTGCTTATTAAGACAAGAAGCACTTTCCCCCATCCCTCCCTCCTCCTTCCCTCGCTCCCTTTGTGGTGACTGCAGCGGGGCTGGTAAGTTATGCATGCTGGAGCTGTTCTTTTGTGAAGGGGAGATGTTACAACTTGTGTGAATTGCCATTATGCTGTCTTTTGTGACAATCCTGAGATGGAAGGAAATGTCTGGAATATTTCTGGCAAAAAAAAAAAGGAAAAAATATCCCAGGTACAAGAAAGGATTCAGTGGAGGATGTTGGCATGCTTTACATTGGAGAGAAGAAAGACAAATCACACATTTCAGTGCCCCTACCCCCAAAGCAAATGCCATTTTTATAAGCAAATAGGGATTTTATAAATCCCCAAGCCCCTTCTTCTGAAAATTTATTCCAAAACAGCTATAAAAGTTTCTAAGTAGGGAAAAAAGCCTTCTTCTCTAATACCAACTAACAAGCCCATGACCTGAATATCATGCAAAGACAACTTTGTCCAAAATTTGCATTTATGATAGAACCTGAAAACAAAGTTAAATTCTTTATATAGAGTACACCGAATTTCTCTATTCCCAGTTAGTGCTTACTCAGGAAATGTGTAATTATTTTTAAAATGTATTTTTCACTAATATTACATTTGACAAAGAAACTATTGTCATATATGTCCTACAATAGAAAAATCTGCTATTGTCAGAAAAAAAAGAAACCAACCCAAGAAAAATTTATTTGGCAATTAAAGACATACATCATTAATTTATTTCACCTTTGAAGTGAAGCACTCATCTGTAGAAATGTACTTTGATTTAGGTCTTACCTTTTTCAAGTGAACAGTTTGAGTGTTTCCAACACTCTATTGAAATTCAAGCGGTTTGTTATTTTGATAAGAACAATGATTGTCTACATGTAAGAGTCAAGGGGGAAAATATATCAGAGGTGAATTTGTTTACAGCACAATTAACCTTATGTTTAAAACATTTGAACAAGTTTTGCAGGCCAAATAATCTGCCACAAAAAAAGGGCTGAATTATCAGAGTTTGTGCTAGAAATCGGATGTTGCTTTATGTACTGAATTTCTATCTTTCTGTTCTAAAGTAACCATTGGAATAATTTTCTTACGGAATGATAGTTGCTATGACAACCATAGCAAATTTTCCTTTTCTGAAACAGATGTCTCATTTAGTTGAAAATTAGAATGTGAAAAACCCATGGGAAAAATTAATTCAAACTTTAACAGAACACTGACTACAATGTAATCTCTTATAGGTTAACCCCTTAACATCTTTCTGCACTCCTATAGTAACCTTCTCATAAATTCTAATTAAACCAGTATAACCTCCTAGGAATGACTTTCTTAGCTATCATTAGCACTTTAGTTGTCTTTGAAAGGATCATTTCTGTTCTAGTAACAGAAAAGAGTCATACTAAAAAAAAAATGATGGTCAAACATATTACCACCCTAATTATTTATTAGGATTTTTTTTCTTTTTTTCAGCTACTATGGGAAAGAGCTAACATGTAGCCCAAGAATTCTTTTGTCATTTAAATGGGGCTTTACTTAGCTTTATATGTGATCTACTGCAAAAGGTGGGGATGCACCACACACATCTGACTTGCCCTTTATGAGAAAACTGAAGGTTTTTCATTTTCAAACCAGTAGTACCCATCTCAGTCTGACAGGCAGCCCTAAAAACAAGGAATACTTGACTGGGGAGAACTATCAATGCACATGGATTTTTCTATTACAAGCGATGAAAGACTGAAATTTGATTCTCCATTGCCTTGATTCAATTGAAACCTTTTAACTCAAAGAATGGCTTCCTTCCTTTCCAGCCCAAGGGGACTCCTCATAGTACCTGGGCACCCCTGCAAACCAACAGGACAGAAAACCAGTGGCACTCCCAGAAACATCCTCCCCTTGGCACTGCCTGCAGGACTGGGGGGTGTCAGCTAACACAAGAGCTGCAAGATTTACTGCAGCAGCTGTTTCTAGGCTGCCCAGCTGAGTAACACAAATCTTGCCACCAGCAGGCACCAATTACCCTCTTTGACTTCAAGGGGAAATCCCAGGAGCCTTAGGGAGCTCTGGGTGGTTTGACTGAACAGCAGCAGTGTTTCAATGGGATTGGTGGGCAGCATCTTGCAAACACCCTGGTAGCAAAAAGTGCAGCACTGAACCACATTGTACCTCCTAATTTCTATTGTTTCCTATAATTTTTTTTTTTATTTTTCCGCAGCTGGAAGGCCAGTTCTCTCACTAAAATTCCTCTGCTTACCAAATAAATTTCAAAGGTTCACAAACATGCAACTTGCTCCAGTCTTTTCCCCACAACAGTTGTCAATTTTTTCCTACAGGAAAATAAACAGATATTGGTTGGTGACTGTCAAGAAACTTAGTGTGAAAAGAATGGACCAAATCACCTTTCTCAATCCTGCTCCTCTTCCTAAAAAAAAGCAAATATTCCATATTTAGAAGAGTGGACTACCCATGCTGAATGCCATACTGGCAGGAGTGACTGGTCAAAGGCCATGGAGTATGAAAAGCAGATTCCACAGTGGCAAACACAAGCAAAACTCCCAATCACTGCATTTGCCTTTTTAGCCTTTCCTTATAAAAGGAAATTAAGGAATTAAAGGAATTAAGTAATTAACTATTTTACTGAGCATTTCTATTATTTTTAACTCTACTTTCTCTCCAAGTAAGCATTCACAAAAGTTCATATTTTTGGGATTTCTTTTGTATCAGCCATTTCATCTAAAGTAGTTGTGAAATAACACAGACCTTTTTATTTTTTCTTCCTTGCATGCAAAAAGGCCATCCAAAGCAGGAAGGAAAAGGACAAAAGCAGCTATCAGGCCATTGGTGCTAAGACTGACTGGCAGGGCACTGTTTGTTTACAGGCTTTGAAATTTCTTTCAGCACCTGGGCATCTGAGCCAAACATAACTGAGATCTAAGGAAAAACACGTTTCAGAAATCTTCAGGAACATGAGAAGATTTATATTATGAGTAACTTCCATGTAAGAGAGGCAAGGGGGGTGTAATTTTTAGAAAACAGCAGTGGGCAAAAAGAACTAAACTGTACAAAATAGAAATTTAATTTTTTTGATTCTTAATATTGAAGCCAGATCTTTTAAAATGAAAGTTAAGGCCTTATACTTATAACTAATAAATGGATATGATGCAACTCAGATCCTCTACTGGCCATAACACACAACTCTGCTTCCATGGGGAAGTTTGACTCACTTGCTTTGCATCCAAGGTTGTCACTCTTGAAACTCTGAATCAAATTAAATTATTGTTTTCACAAAAGGAAAGAAGGATAAAAATCTGAGTATGGCCCTTTGTCAGTAATTATTTCTCTTGCAATTCGACTTACACATGAAATCATTCATCTTTTGTTTAGTAAAGGATTTCATACAGCTCTGACTGCAAAGAAGAAAGAATGAGCTATGACTAATAAGAACTGATCATTTCTAAACATTAATCTGTTATAAAACAATGAAAAATAAAATGAAATCTACTTTATCTTCATAATAAGAAAATAAGAAGGTAATAGGTAAGGAGGAAAATTAATGAAAGACTGAATTTAAAATATGCCAGTACCAAATGCAGATAGTTTATCTCATTCTTCTGGAAAGCAAATGATTATACCCCATCTGATATTTTAAAAAATAATAAAGCAAACAAAGGTAGAAGCTAATTTGGAATAATTAGTCAAAAGACTCAATGCTGAGGGTGCAGATGTAGAACTGTACAGATTTTCAGAACAGTCTTATGGATTTAATGCAGAGATGAGGTCTTGAGTTCCTGATGTCTCAGAGCCTGTTCCCTCAGTCTCTTGAATTCTCAGGATGTAAAACTATAGATACAGCCAGGTTATCCAGCCAATATTTGAGATAATGATAACTGGCAGCCACAGAAAGAAGGGTTAGGAGAGGAGTTAAGTGCCCCTCTGTTCTCAGTCACCATCTTATTTTAAATGTAAAACCTGCGAAGAAGGGGCCAGCCTTGAAGGGAAAAAAAAATGGTGCCTATCTATGCATGATATCTTTATGGTTATTCATTGTCAGATGCCCAGACAGCTGAATGAAAAGAATGTTCTTCCACACTTCCAGCTATCTGGTGTTTGTTGTAGTCTGCTAAGACACTGCAGGTGTTGGCCACCTGAGGAGAGGAGGGAATACCCCTTTTAGGGGCTCTCCCAGATGAAACATGACTAAAATATGTAGGATATGTAATAGGTGCCCTGAGAAACAACAAAAAAGGCTCTCACAGTAGCCACTGAGTTACTGAGGCAGGCCCTTGAGTTACTCCGTTTAGTAATTTACCAGGTTTACATTCTTGTCTCAAAATACCAGGAGTGATCGGGCCATATGGACTAACTGTCTGCCAGTTCTTTTCTGATTTTCCTCCCTTTTAATTTTTTTTACCTTCTTTTACTTAGAAAATTCAAATCCATTTTGATTTAAACAAGCATGAAAACGCTTCCAAAACTAATAAATTAATGCAACATGTGTGCATATATGCATGAAGTGTATTATTATTAATGTTTCTGATCTAGCAACAGATGAACTTACTTCTTGTTTAAAAAAGCACAGACTGATACTTCATATGCCATGTGTCTACCCGAAGTGAACAAAATCCAAGCAATCCTAAATTCCATGTTTACGTTTTCCCACAGTCCTAAATTTACTCTGCAGTGCAATGGTGGAAACAAACTGCTGCAATACATCTTTCTATACCAAAAATGTACATGTTTAACTGCTATCCTTCAGCTATTTAAGGTATCTCAGCTAAGAATCTGAGATACCTTAAAAATGTACTTATCTGATGTAGATTACACAATTAGAAATATTTGACACGCACAGGTGCAACCGTGTCTTGTAATATCCTGAAAGCTTTGTCTGAACTCAGGGAAAAAAAGGGAATTTAGGACCTTCTGAAGAAGGACAAGAAACTCAAGAGGACTACAAGGATGTTGTGGGTTATGCAGAGAAAAATGTAGAAGGGCCAATTCCTTGATAGAGCCTAATCTGCCTACCCATGTAAAAGACAGTAAAAAAAATAAACACATCAGCAACAAAACGATGGCCAAGGAGAATCTCCATCTTGTATTGGATACAGGGGGAAACATAATGACAAGGACTGAGGAAAAGGCTGAGGTACTCAATGCTTTTTCTGCCTCACTCTTTAACAGTCAGACTGGTTGTTCTCATTGTTCTGAGCCCCTGAGCTGGAAGACAAGGGCAGGGAGCAGAATGGAGCCCCAAAATCCAGGGGGAAAGAGTCAGTGGCTGCTACACTGCTGAGACACACCCAAGTCTATGGGCCTGGATGGGATACACCCAAGAGCTAAATGTCATCACATGCAGGACAACCAGGGAATCAGTTCCAGCCAAGGCAGGTTTGGGACAGGCAGCTACCTACCTGACCCACCCAGCTCCTTCTGTGACAGGTGACCACTTCAGCAGATGGAGGAAAGTCTGTGGTTGTGTTTCCTTGGACTTTAGAAAGCCTTTGACACTGTCTCCCACACATTCTCCTGGGGACACCGGCTGCTCACGGTCTGGGTGGGCCCTGCTTCACTGTGTATAAAACTGGCTGGTGGAGAATGGAGCCACATCCAGGTGGGGCCAGCACCAGTGGGGTCCCCAGGGCTCAGCACTGGGGCCAGTCCTGTTTAATGTCTTTATTGAAGATCTAGACAGGGGCATCGAGGGCACACCCAGTCAGCTCATGGACAGCACCCAGCTGGGTGGGAATGTGGATCTGCTGGAGGGCAGAAAGGCTCTGCAGAGGGACCCGGACAGGCTGGATCCATGGGCCCAGGCCAGTGGTCTGAGATTCCACAAGGCCAAGGGCCCCATCCTGCCTTGGGTCACACCAACCCCCTGCAGCTCCAGGCGGGGGCAGAGGGGCTGGAAAGCTGGGAAAGGCCCTGGGGGTGCTGGGGACAGCAGCTGGACAGGAGCCAGGTGTGCCCAGGGGGGCAGGAGGCCAATGGCACCTGGGCTGTGCTAGCCATGGTGTGGCAGCAGGGCCAGGGCAGTGACTGTCCCCTGGGCTGGCACTGCTGGGGCCACACCTCAGATCCCGGGGCACTTCTGGGAACCTCAGGACAAGAAAGGCATGGAGGGGCTGGAGCATGTCCAGAGAAGGGAATGGAGCTGGGGAAGGGGCTGGAGCACCAGGAGGGGCTGAGGAGCTGGGGGGAGGTGGGGGGGGGCTCAGCCTGGAGAAAAGGAGGCTCAGGGGGGCCCTTCTGGCTCTGTACAACTCCCTGACAGGAAGGGGCAGCTGGGGGGGGTTCAGGCTCTGCTCACAGGGAACAGGGACAGGATGAGAGGAAATGGCCTCAAGCAGTGACAGGGGTTGGCTGGGTTGGACATCAGGAAGAATTTTATCATGGAAAGGGTGGTCAGGCACTGGAAGGGGCTGCCCAGGGAGGTTCACCAACCCTGGAGATTCAGTCACCAACCCTGGAGATTCAGAAGATGCGTAGATCTTAGGGACAGGGTTTAGTGTTGGCCCTGGCAGTGCTTGTTTTATGTTTGGACTTGATCTTAGAGGCCTTTCCCAACCTAAACAATTCTATGATTGCTTCCAATTTTCTCTGCTTTCTTAGTGGTGAAAAAAATCCCTCATTTTAATTAATTTTAAACAATGCTAATTTATTAAATGAAATAATTTATGAACAGCAATTCCAGAGGAAGTGTTCTGATGTTAAAGCAGTTTCACAAGTGGTAAATTACTTTTCCCCTAAAAATCCAGTCAGGGAAAAGAGAAAGAACTCAGACAGCTTTGTTACAATTAGTTCCTGTGCCAGTGGCTCTATTTACAGTTCTTCATGTAGAGCCACCATTTCCTTCTTGATGTGGTAACACCTTTACTGTGTCAAAACCTGGGGAAAATGCATACATACAAGCTACCATGGAGTAGGGAGGCTGATTCTCACCAGGTGTAAATGGCTCAAAAGCTGGTGGAGCACTGCCAAGCTACTCCAGCTGAGAATCAGCTCCACATAGACCCGCTCCAAACTAGTTGGCTATTTGTGTTTCTCTTGGAATATTGCCAAGGGGCTCATCACAGTGCCCAACTGTGTTTACATCTTTGAAACATCCTGAAATTGCTGCTGTCTGGGACTACAGCTCAGACTACAGATAGAGCTGGTAATCCTTTTGTTCAAGGAGAAAAAAAACTGGGGGGGGGGGGAAATCAGCAAAACAACAACAACAAAAAAGGCACTTTAAACTTTAAAATCAGCTTTGTCTCATAAAATTAAACTTTCAAGCAAATGTGAAAAATAAAGAGAAAACTGCTGTGGGGGATAGCAATTTCACTCTTGTGGTTTATGGACTGCAGGAAAGTGAAGCCAATTCCCCATTGTGAGATTAAGGTCTCCTCTTCTACAGGTCTTAAATTAAAACCCAGCTGAATCCAAAGTGAGCTACTTTACTGGATCAGAAGATTCAATTATTTCTGCTAAGTAACTGAATGTGAACTACTTCCTTTTAATAATGCACAACTAATAATTACTGCCCAAGAAAGGACTTTTTCCTACCAAGCTAATTAAACTAAAGCAATATATTTTTCAACTGCTCTCACTTTTAACTAAAGCAAGGGACATCAAAAAGCAAGTAAATGCAAATCTTCACTCACATGAAGAAATCCCAAGCCACACAAAGTTTTCAGACATTACAAGAAATAGGATTTGCCCAAAATTGTTATGTTGAAATCAACATAATTTCTGGTCTATATTCAGCATATATGCACATCTGTGTCTGTGTCCTGCACGCTTGTACAGACATGGTGGCAGAGCTCTACTGCAAAGTGGATGCAAAGCAGTTTTGGCTTCATTAACTGCTTAAAATCCCCCCTGCAAGAGGTCACAGTGAAATGTGTAAAGGAACTGATCCATATCCCTAACACACAACAGGCAAGAGGTGTCTAAAGTACTGATTTTCCTCTGTTGTGATGCTCTGGGATTGAACTGTTCCAGACTCCTCAGCCCCAGGCAATGCTGAGAAGAAATTTTATTTGAGAGAAAACATTTTCTGGAATGTTCATCAACAAGAAAAGAAAAAAAAATTATATTCTAAACTGCTGTGACTCAGGAATACCTAATAACTAGAATTTATTGCATTGGTTTGACTGTGATGGTATTTATGGACTACAACAGGTGTAGTTCAGTCTACATTTTCATTTGTTCACATACTTATTGCAGAGTTTATATAGTTAATAACAACTATACTCATTCAATGTGATAGAGAAAATTCACTTGGAATTAACAAATTTTTGTTTTCTTCCATGCAATTTTTTCAGAAATGTTAACGATTTTTGCTAATTCATTTCAGTCATTTAATTTGTATGGAAGCATTCATTAAAAAGGCTTCTCCTGAATTCAGTATGATTGCTCACACAAGCAATAGCACCTGTATACTCAGAGCCTGCTGAATGACATTCATGTCTCCTGTATTTTCAAGTCATGCAGAAAATGAAATGCTTTCCAAGACAAATGCACCAATTTAAGCTATTTTTGTTGTTGTCGTTGTTGTTAAACAAAAGAAAAGATAAGGGGAAAAATGACCCAGTGACCCGTTCCTGATGCTAAAACAGCCAGGATGTTGAATCTCACTTTCTGCCACTGGAAGACCTTTCACACTCCAGAAGTTCAGTATTGTTCAGTTTCTCCACACCCCTTTCCCTGAACAGCTGAACTTAATAGATCAAAATAATTTTGCAGGAAAAACCATGCTTATGATCTTCCATATGCTGCAGACTAAACTGCAAGTGCATTGTGGTTTTAAGTAGTTTTAGAAGCATCACTTCCAAAATGGAAAATGGCTTCTTGTAAGTATGAAAGAGGGGAAAAAAATATCCCTCCAGCATTCTGTTAAAATACAATTAAACCTGTATCTATGTGCATCAGACTGATAATATATTTTAACAGGATGTTGAACTTTACTTTCTCTCTTCTGAACATGTTGCTATTTCTTACACATCTGTCACATCTTACCTACCTTATACTAAATGCCTGAAATAAAATATCTTCAGCATTCTCCCCACAGTAAAGCAGCCACATCTGGTAGGCTTAGATGCCAAACTTCTCTCAAAAATTTCTGAAACCTGAGATGCCTCGTTTCTAAATAGTGAGTAGAGTCTATTCCCATTGACTACTTTCATTTTTTTCAAGAACCACGTCAAGTCTACCTAAATTACTCACTCCTATATCCTGCCTCAAAATCACTAATTAAAACAACTTCAAATAGTTCCCAGCTTTAACAATCAGGGAACCTCTACCACTTTTAAAACATATTTCTGAGCAGCCAAAACCCAGCATTCTATAATTCATCCACATCGAGGACTTCTGCATCCATCCAAACAGAACTGTTGCACAGTCATGCAAACAAGCCACGTGCTCAGAAATCTACTTAATCTGAAGTTTGGAAGAGTTTTATAGGGAATTTTCCTCAGGACACAGTACAGAAGCAAGTGCACTTCAGTTATTTGTATTTTTATCTTTTGACCAAGTGAGGGTGCAGCACGAAAAGAACCTAAAAGGATCAAGTATTTTACTAAGAAAAACATCTAGTATGGTTTTGTCCAGTAATAAAACATTTGATTCCCTGTATATTTTAGTTATGTGGAAAATACTAAAAAGGTTTTTTGATTTGAAAAGGGACGTAAGAACTAAGAATTGGAATGGTCACTTTGAGGCAGAAATTCTTTCTCTGAATTCTGGGGAGTGAAACCCACAGTGTAACACCTTGAGCTGGTGCTGCTGCTCTATATGGAAGCCACACTCCCAGCTTGGGAGGTTTATTATGTTAAATGAAGTCAATATTTTATTTTAATACAGTTTCATTTTAATTGATGTTCACCTCAATGACTAAAAATTTGTACAAGGTCCCAGAATGTAAACATTAGGTGGCAAAATGAAAGCATGTCCCTCTCATGAAATGAATCTATAAATCTTCTCTGATGGAAACAGAATTCAGTGAGGAATGAAAGAGCTGTTCTTGAAAAGATGGAGGAGGAAGGCACTTGAATGGAGACCTAGCCCTGGAGTCTGCGTGGAACCAAAATAAGGCTGCCTCAGTTTGGCCCTTTGCATGCTCTTTGAAACTGGTTTGCTTACATATAGAAGTTACCAGCCTTCCGATGCAAAGTGCACGTGCACACATGCATGCACACACAAAAAGAAAAAAGAGAACATTTGATAAGGAGTCAAATAACAAAGTCATGTACTCTGTGATAAAACATAAATCAGACAAGAAAATAACAACTGAGACAAGAGTTACACACCTACAGCTAAGCACGACCACACTGGATGCATAACTTGAATAAAGACTCTTGGCTGGAATAGTCCAGACAACTGCAGTGCACCAAGAAAGGGACAACAGGTTGGAACCAACTTCCAGCTCTCCAGCCAAAGGGGGATGATGATTTGGAGAATAAGGTTCCTGTCAAGGCTGCTTTGGGCTGATACTAATGCAACCTACATGTTGATGTCCTTTAGACTAGAAGGAATTAATCCATCTTCTCTGACAAAGCCAGAGCTCACAGGATGGGCCTCAGCCAGTTTGCTAAACTTAATAAAAACAAGACTTGAACAGAAAGAAACTGCTCCCCACATACCTTAACTTTCTTTCCTCAGTTCCCAATTTTGGAAAAATAATGTGGCACCAGAGCTGCTGATCCATGTGTAAACATGCCAGGCCAAATTAATCAATGCTCCATTGGAGGGAAGCTACAAAACCCCAGAAATCCAGCCCAGGCATCTGTCACTGCAGGACAAATGGTCACAAATGCCTTTCTAGGCTGATATTAATATTTGCTCTCACATCATCCCTAACTGGGAAATAAAAGAGTTTCTGAAGTTTAGAAGGCCTTTAACAAAAGAACAAAGGAAGAAATGAGAATACATAGACACTAGAAAAAAAAAATTATTCCTGCAAAAAGAAAAATGAGGTTCTGTTTCACAGGAATAGATCCCTCCAGAAAATTGAAGCCAAGTAAAAATTCACTCTGGATATAGTTTGGAGGCAAACTCATCCAAAAAGGCTTCTTTAAGTTATCCAGACCAATATTTAGAATAATGAAACTGTCGTATGTTTGCAAGAGAGCTGTGATTGTCCCTTCCTTTCTCACATGGTGGAAAATGGAAAAAAAGTGCTGAAAGAGGTAAAATGCTCTCCTGCCACCTTGTATGCCGGTCTGAAAGCAGGACAACCAAAGTTTCTCCTGCACCTCTATACATCTGCTTACAGCTATTATGGAAAGCTAGAAAAAGATCTCCTTCTGCTACTTGCATATCTTTTGCACCATCAAGTAAAATGTGTACTCTTATCCTGTAACTAATGCACAATCATCCACTTCTTAATAGAAAGGCCACTCGCCATTTTCCATCAGATCAGAGCATACACACAGAATACCTGTCCTTTAGCAGATGCACATCTTTTCTACAAACCTCAGAGACCTGTTCTCATGTTGATACCTAATTGCACATGCACCTTTAAGGCATTTGTTTTTTACAGGGCATTTCTGAATAACAACTCTAACAGCATTAATATACAGTGAAATCATTCAGCAAGCACAGCAGATCTTGTGCACTGAATGCATCAGGTCTTTTTGTGCAAACACAGTGTGTAATTGTGCAATTAAAATCTTTGGACATTACAGAAACAAGAGTGGTTGTTATAGTCTTCAAGCTGTGGCTAATACTAAAACTCTTACCTGCAAGATAGTGGGGGGGGGGAAGGGGGGGGGTCATGAACTACAACAGAAGGCTGAAAATTGGTAACTCAAATACTCAATAATAAATTATGAGTATTTTTCCATGAATGATGTCATCATAGAGTTAATACCCTGTCTGATAACAAAGAACACTGTTTGATGACGAAGACCTTTTGCTTCAAATCCAAATTCAAACTTCCATTGTTATCTCAGCTTCCTGACTTCTGAACCACCTGTTGGGACCATTTACTGCTTGTAGTGTGTGTGATAACAACAGCAAACTCCCTTTTGCAAGGCCTTTGTTGATACCTGCCCATTTCAGGTGTCTGCCTCACACACACAGTTCTAGCTCCATAGTGGGATTGAATCACAGAATCACAGAAAGATGGCTCAAAAAGGACTTCTGGAGATCTCCTGTCCAACCTACCACTCACTACCTCTCACCACCACTAGATCTGGTCAGCATGACTGTCTAGCCAAGTCTTGGAAACACCTAAGGGTGTTTCCTCTGCCACCTCTCTGGTGTTCCTGCTGGCTATATTTTTACTTCTATTACTTTTTTTTTTTTTTTTGTGTTACTGAAAAATAAATTAAAACCCTCTAGAAAATGGCTTCATCCTTGGGAAGTCTTAAGAGTTCCAAGTACATTATATGGAATTATTACACAGAATTATTTGAGTTATTCTATCTGACAGTTTGTCTTTCTTCATAACAGTTCAGAACAAAAAGGGAGTTTAAGAGTACTTTTCAACAAGAAGCTTTCCATTTTACAGTAAATGTTATCGAGGAACTAAAGTATTCTCTTTTACACACAGCAATACAGCTGGTGTGTGCACAAGATTGTTTCCAGGTCCGTTAATATGTTCTGGCTCTGCCCTGGGTTTTGCTGGGATGAAACCAGAGTGCATTTTCCTGTGACTTGTTTTTGCAAAAAAAAAATCAGGGCGTCCAGCCTTTATACTGAAGAAGACCCAACAGTTCCCAGCATCTGGGCTGTACTGAAGGAAGGGCATTAAGAAGAGCAGTGCCAGCAGGTCAGGGAGTGATCCTACCCCTCTGCCCAGCCCTGTGTGGCACATCTGCAGTGCTGTGTCCAGTCCTGGACACAGGACAGCAGGGACATGGAGCTCTTGAAGCAGGGCCAGCAGAAGCTGTGGAGATGATTTAGGGCCTGGAACATCTCTGACAGGGAAAGGCTGAGGGAGCTGGGCTTGTCCAGCCTCGAGAGGAGCCCCAGCTGAGAGGGGCCCTCAGCCCTGGGTGTCCCTGTCTGCAGGGAGGGCTCCGAGCAGGGCCCAGGATCTGCTCCAGGGGCCCAGCAATGGCACCAGAGGAATGGGCAGGGACTGAGCCCAGGAGGTTCCACCTGGGCAGGAGGCAGAACTTGTGTCCTGGCCAGTGACTGAGCACTGAACAGATTGTGCAGAGAAGGTGTGGAGTCTCCTCACTGGGGATATTCCAGACCCCTCTGGACACAATCCTGTGCCCTGTGCTCTGGAATGGCCTCGCTGGAGCAGGGAGGTGGGACCAGCTGCTCCAGTGTGGTCCCTTCCAGCCTGAGCCATCCTGGGGTTCTGTGAAGCACCTTGCACTCTTACTGGTGCCCTGCTCATCCAGATCTGGCAGCCAGCCCCATAAGCACTGTGAGAAGCATCATGCCCCTAGGCCAAGCAGCTACCCATTGCAGTCAGCATTGCTCTGGACACATTTAAAATCTTGGTATTCCCGATTTTCTCATGAAACTTCTGATGTTTTCACACTTCTCCTTATCCTCTATTCTGATAATCCATGGTCCAAGATATGGCTTTTGCAAGTACTAATTCCTAAGTAGCTGCTTTTGTACATTGCAAGTGGCATTTCAAAATGGCTGCTTCCTGCTCAATAATAACACTTGTGTAATTAACAATTAAGACAGTTAAATTTTCGTTAGTGAGTAGAGGCTCAATCTGGCACTTGAATTCTTGCTCTTGGAGCCCAGGAAAGTTAGAGCATTGGTTTCTGAGACAAAACATTGTCCCATTTCTTCTGTGCAATAAAAAATATCCACTTGGTCTTAGATAATAATAGAGGACAAAATACCAAGTGGTATTGAAAATATTTAACCACAAACAAGTGGTACATATTTAAAAGACCTTAGAGACTGGCGTGTTATACAAACCAATCAAGCTCTCATGGTTTAATTTGTAACTAAAACATTTTAAATAGAAGTATAATCTAATGTGTAGAGGTTATATATAAAAATGCAGATGGCTACAGGTAAAAGACACTAAGTTAATGCTGCTTGGCTTTCACTCAGACCTTACTCCAGTGTTCTCAAAGTACTTTGCAACTATTGATCAATGTGTTTTATGAATGAGGGATATCTCTAGCTTCTAATTATTTCTACAAAAAGTGATGTAAGACAGAAGGTCAGTGCTGCAACTAGAAATGGAAAGTTTAGGTGCATAATTTCCAAAGAGAAAAAGAAAATTATTTTAGGATTTTAGACAAGCAACTGCATAAATTTGACTTTCTTATGGAGTTCTGAAACCTTAAAGAACTTAAAATTTTGAGGTCTTGACTGTGTTCATAAATATTTTCTAGTGGACTAGCTTTTTAATGCTAGGTCAAAAAAATTATTCACTATGTAAAGTTCAGCAAATTTCTGTAACTCCTTAGAGATTGCATTACTATGATGTAGAAAGAAACTGAGATTGATTTCCCAAAGAGGCTATGACAAACCTCTCCTTTTAGGGCAAACAAAGTATAGCAACAGAAATGCCAAAGAACAGTGGTGTTCACTAGGCACAGGAGTATACCACAGCCTGAAATCCAGCAGCAGCTAGTCAAACCCCCACACAAGAGCTGCTTGTTTTCTCAAGCTTTCTGACTGGTGGCCTGGCTGATGGGACTCTGCATCTGCTGTCCTGATAGACTGATGAAGGGCTGTTACTGCTACTGTTGATGTTTCCACTGGACATGTCATCAATTGGCATGGAAACTTCATTCTTCATTTGCTGAATAGCGAGCAAAAAAACTCAGTTTGGCTGGAAGACTTTCATCAAGACTCTTTCCCATATGGAGAAAGCAAATATCTTCAAGAGACCTCGCAACACTCAACTTCCTGGACCATAAAGGGGTGGGAGATGATTTAGCAGCTTTGTAAAACATGTAGTGTGGAAGTGTAGCTGTGACCTGGAGTTGCAGGAGAGATGGAAAGCATTTTTTTTACTTGAAGGATAGATCATGGCAGATAGCTCAGGCAACTTGTTCAGAGTGACAAGATTTGTGCGCAAAGGGAATGTGGTACAGTAGATTTTACAGAAACATTATTTATGAGTTAGTGGGTGGACAAAAGGTATTTTCCACAGGTTGTTGCAGATCTAATCACAGAAAGTTCAAGTGGTTCTCTTTAGCCTCTACATAGTGCTACTTTATAGATAGTGTTTTGTTTTAATTTAATTTCTCTAGACTTCCATGCAACTTTTGGTACTTCACTGCCTGGAAAATTATTACTGACACTGGAAATATGGTGCCTGGTTATCAACACTGCAATGAAGATATGAGGTTGCCAGACTTATTGTAAACAGAGCGTAATTACAGTATTTACGGTTGAACATCAAAATGGGAAAAGATGCCAAGTGGCATTTATCAGGAGTTAATATTGGGACTGATACCATCTAACATCTTCCCAAATAATTCGCAAAATGAAGTAAATTGCACATTGACTGCATACATTGTACACACAAGAGGAATATGAACTACAACACAGCAGGTTGGTAGGTTGGAAAAAAAAACCAGAAAGATCTGGAAGTCTAAAAGGGAGAAAGAGAAGAGTGCATTTAAGAGAGAAACTAATCTAGACAAATGTAGAATAATAAACTCACACAAAATTAACACCCATCTCAAGTAACCAAATGGGAAAAAGCCAATTTTCATTAAAAAAGAAAAAAAAATCCAAGAGATTTCACAGTTTATTCACACTGAAAATTCACATCAGGGTATATGCATCAGGTTTGACAACTTGTTTGCTACATTTCAGCCTGATGTGATGTTAAAAGGAAGAATAATATATTCCTTTAAAACCCTGCCTTTTAAAATGCATTTTTACTTTTTTTAAACATATACCAAATGCTCACAAAAGACCCAATTTACAGGCCCATCAGCAGAAATAATAAACAGCAGTGGGACATCAGTAAGAGACACAGAAGCAGCATATACAAGGAAGTCAGGAACCTAAGTCCATCTGCCCTCAATACTGTCAAGGGTTCTAAATGATCACTATGCAGTAGAGCAATGTCCATGAAATACTAAGCTGCCACTGAGTCGTTGACTTTAGAAGCTCAGCTAGACCCTGAGGAAAGCTATTACTTTATGAAAGAAAGTAAGATTCTGAGGGATATGCAATAAAAGACCTTCAGAATTGCTGAAATAAGCTCGCTAAGTGACTACTGTACACACTAATGAAACTCCAATATTTTCTGTAGAATGGAAATTGTCAAAAGAATATACCCTTGCAATAAAATTAACTTGTAATTAAATAAATTCACCAAGGATAAAAACCATATTTTATGACAAAAAAAGCCCCCTGAATGGACTGTTAAATCACTGCTCCTGGCTGAGAGTTTGAAGAGCCTGCCATCTTTTTTTCCCATCATTATTTGGTTAATCATACCCACAGTACAGTACATTATTTTGTCACAGAAATGATTCATTACAAGAAAATATAAACACTTTATCAAAGTGAGTGTTACTTTTCTTCCTAACACAGCAATCCAAGTATATCTGATGCAGACAAAATGGCTGATGTGATAGCAATCAACAGTATTTTTTTTATGTGTGCTTAAAAACCTGCTTACCAAGGGGAGCCATATATTCTGAATCCCCTCACGGTCACTTCAGAGTCTTGAAGATAGATGCAGTTTGTTAGAAGAGACTGTACATTTTCATAGCTCTCTGGCTTCAGCTTAGAAACAGAGGGGAAATAGTAAAAGTCCTGCTTGATTAAGTCAGCCATGAATTCCTGGTCAAAGGTCAATTCATGATTTCCTGCTATCACAATCTTGTATTCATAGGGCAGGCTACCTAAAACAGTGAAAAACAAACAAATTACTTGTTTTATGAAAAATCTGATAAAAGCAAACAGATAGACACAGTGTTATCAGTTCCTGTAATATGCTCACATATTTGAAACAATCGAGCCTACCCCTACTATATGTTATTGTAATTCCTGCTGATTTCAGGTAAATGACATTACTGTCTTTTTCATGGCACACTATGATTTAGCATGCTTAGCATTAATGTGTTGAAATTACTTTCAACTCATCAACCTTAAAAACCAGTCTGCAGACTTCTGCTCTACTATTTACTTCTAGTTAATTGCCATTTGTGCTGCAAGTATCATTTACTGTGACAGTGATGATAACTCTTTGACAGAAATTAGGGTTCAAAGAAGATCAGCCGTAATGCTTCATAAAATCATGTCAGCTCTCTTCTCCCAGAGCTGAGGTCTTTGTCAGCCTGTATTGACACTCAGAACTTGGGTCAGCCAGAGGGGTCTTTGCCCTGACATTAATATCAAGCCTTCTAGCATGGGATGGATTCAGTTTGGCTGACAAAAATCCACATCCCACAGTGAAATCTCACTCTTTGCCTCTATCCCATGGTTTTTTTCCTGCTCCATTTTCTCAGTGACTCCCTTAGCTCCGTGGACTATAATTTAAAGTGACTCATGTTCAAGAATATTTTACAACCTGTATTTAGTGAAAAACCTTAGAACAACCTCCTGATGAAGGCAAGAATATATATGCCCACACACGTGGGCTTTTCCTGAGAGCAGCACTGAAACAGAAACTTTTCACCTGACTCCACATTTGGTTGTTCACTGGATTCTGCCCCTGAGAGCTGGCATTGCCTGTCTCAAATAGCTCAGCACAAACCTCCTAAGCATATCTGGGAGGAAACAAAGACAGGAACTGTGCAAAGCTGCATTCATTAGCTTTGTTTCTGCACTGTTAATTTGTATCAGGATTAAGACAGTCAGAAGAGGAGATTGGGACCAGAAAGAAATATTTTATTGAAAATTAAACCCGTGTTGCATGACAGCAATTTTTTGGGGTTTTAATTTTAGAAGTGCATTGTTGATAACCTAAAAATCCTTAGTGATGGCCCAAGCTTAACCTGGAGGCAGTCTATTTAGAGAACACAAAAAACCAGTTAATATGCAATGGCAAAAGCTGGCATGAGTAGGACTTCAGAATAAAATGCAACAGTGTGATTCAAAGCTATGGAAACAGAAGACAGAACAGTGGTAGCCTAAGGGAGGTGACACAGGGCTGAACTTTGCCAGATGAAGATGTGGGTGATTCTGAAATACAAGTTTCAGACACTTGGAACACCTGTATTAGGAAAGTTGATGGTACAGGTTCCAGTCTTTCTTATGGACCAAATACATACATGTGTTTAGAACATTTAACAAAAACTCTTGTCAGATATTTATAATTACATGTTAAATGTTCAAGATTTAATAATTTACCTGAATGGATTCTCCATTTTGCTTTTGAAACGCTTGGCATTTAGCAGATGCGTACTCCACCTGTACAATCTTTCCAGGTGTGCACACACACACACACACACACACACACACACAAGTTAAAAATGTTATTTACATGCTGCAACATGTATGGGCATCTTCAGGCCTTAAAGGAATAAAGAAATCCTGTATCCCACAATGTTGTTACCAGCTCCATTTCTGTTCTCTTTGGTAAATCTTTTCCAGCTCATCTGATCCATCCATCTAGCAGCCAAGAACCTGTATGAGCTGGTTATAGTTGTTGCTTCCACTAATGTATTTATGTCATGTTGCTGTCTGTGGGTGTTACTTAGGCAAATTAGCAAATTACTCTAAATGTACAGTTACATTTATTATAGTGGCGGCCAGAGGCACTGCTGTAGTTACAGGTCTGTCAGCTTTTCAATTAACAACTGTGTTTTTGATGAGTATGCATCTCAGTTTTTTGTTTTATTCTTTCATTCCACACCAGGCTTTGGTAAAATTATTTCCTTTTCTTTGTCTCCTTAACTACACTTTTTACCTTTTAAATCTTAATTTTTTACTAACAGGGTATTTTCTGCTGCTTATTCATAGATTTAGCAATATTTTGTTCAAACTTGCTCCTTGGAAGACTTTAGAATGTGCTTTGCTTTTTACTCTGAGGGCTTTTGAATTACAAAGTCAGACTTAGGTATAAATCTTTGAAATCTTGTTCCTGCCTGGGCACTGCTGTTGTGAAGTTATGTGTAAGGAACTGATTTCTGCACAATTTGTAGCCCTGGCTTCCTTAGCTAGGAGCAGGACATCCCCAAGGGCACATAATCTTAGAGCTGTTGTATGGCTGTGTTCCTATGCACAGCCCTAGAACACTTTTCCATTTTTTATCCCAACAGCTCTTGATCACAGAAAATTCAAATGCTTCCAGGTTCATCAGTTGTTCCACAGCTGCACCCAGGATGGAGTAACTACACTCAGAAAGACTCTGCAGGGAGTCTTTGTGGCCATGGCACCCTGGCTGTGTTAATCACCAGCAAAACCAACTGAACAAAGGAGGCAAATTTTGTCCACCACGTAGCACTTGTGAGACCTCCTTTGGAGTGTGGGGTCCCATCCTGGGCTCTTCAGTGACAGGAAAACTACTGAGAAACTGAGGCAAGCCCATCAGAGAGCTGCCAAGGTAGTTGGGATGAGGGGAGAGACTGAGATCTGAGGCTGTTCAGACCCAGAGAAGATTCAGGGCAGACCCTGCAGCTGGTCTGCAACCACCTGGGCCCAGGTAAATGCAAGAGCAAGTGCTTCTCAGAGATGCGCGACAAGCAGCAACAGGCAAAAGTGAGAACGTGCTACAAGGAAAGAATTTTATCATGAGGATGGTAAAAAAAAGAAATAGGTGCCCTGAGCAGCTGGGAAATCTCCTCCTTCAAGGGCACTCAAAGTTCACCAGGCCAAGGTTCTGGTCTCTAACCATGCCTGCTTTGAGGGGAAGATTGAACTCAGTATCCTCCAGAGGTCCCTTCCATCCTCCCTGATTCTCTAGATTCCTGTCAATCCACACTGGAAAACAAACCAGAATTTTAAAGAGCCTGCGATGCTAAAACAAATCCAAACCTCATTTTGTGTTGTGATTGTAATGGAACAAATCTATGGCAGACAGGCAATTTAACAAGACTAGAGAGTATATTCCATTAACTCTGGTGTAAGTTTCTCATACTATCCATCTAGCAGATGAGTAGGACTAAATCCCCAGCTGATAACCAATTAACATTTGATTCTAGCATATGGCTTTGCTGGTGGGCAGGTAGCAAACTCAGTATTAATACAGAAGCTCTGTGTATACAATGATATTAAAGAAAAATTATGGCTGTCACAGGAATCCTGCACACATATCCAGGACAAAATTAATTCCCCAGAAAAAAATAAGGGAGGAAGCATGTAAGAAACAGATCTGCCCTTCAGGAGTGCCAAGAAACACATGCAAGAACATATGCTATGGGAGTCAAAGATGTAATTTCAAACAAAGAAAAAAAAGAAGAAAAGTTATGAATTTGGGGGAAGTTACATTTTTTGTCTGATCTCTTCTTTTGACCAGCCAAAACAAGGCAAGTGTTTTTGTCCAAAGAAAAGGGATCCTTCTGTTCTTGGCACCTGCGAAGATTCTGCTAAAATATGCCTCTAATCTGGCCATAAACTGCAACTAGAATTGGTTGAAAAAATTTTACCTAAATATTTTTCTGTATTAAAATACCACTTGGATGGAATGGGTTATATTTGGAAATTCACACAGTCTCTCTGACATTACCAAGGGGAAAAAAAAATGAAGCAAAATGTCCATTTAAAATATTTTGGGGTGAATAAAAATTTCATTTCTAGGCAAAATTTCTTTTTTTTTTCCCTAAAATAAGTGTTGGGTTTTTTCCTCTCACTATGTTTAATTTGCAAGAAACAAGAATTATTTTCCTCCATAATCAACCTCTATCTACTTCATCCTATTTGGATTTGGAATGAAACATTTACAAATCAAAATCCTATCAGAAACCCACTGGCTCAGATTCAGCCCTGGGCTTCTGAGCTTTCTCTTTCAGGCCACATTAAACTTTTGCCTTCTGCCAATTTAGAATGGGGCTCCAAGCCACCATCCACTCTGTCAGCCTCTGTATTAATGTGGGATAAGAGATTTCTCCCATCCTTTTCCTTCTTCTCAGCTACATGGCTCTTTGTCTCTCCTGCCTTATTTTCCCCTTTCCATTTTGTAATCTCCCCTTACATGCAATAAAATGCTGGAGACACGTTATCTTGCCCTTAATTTAGCAGTTTTAGCAAAAGATATCTTTTTTCTTAGGGAAAACATAGAACTTGCAGAAGTGCAATGCTTTAGACTTCTGTCTGCTTGTCACTCCATATCTATCTGAAACTGCCCAGCAGATTGAAAAGCTATTTACTACATAAAAACCTCAAAGATAATTATATTCCCTTGAATTTCCTGAAAGTGTCTAAGGTAAATAATTCCCAGTCTGAAGGAGGGGTTTCAAAGGAATGAGGCAACTTGGAACCCACAACAGATCTACGAGAATAGATCCAAGAAGTCAGGCAGCAGTGGCTCTGCTCCCAGAACAACTCATCTCACAAAAAAATTGGCCCTAAATTTCCTCCATCAATATAATTTCTTATCATTTGAGATTATTTTACTATCAACAATCTCAGGTTATTATATTTAACTTATATATAGCCAGATGTGTTATCATCTTACAGATTTCTTCACTTCATCCATGGAGGTTTTTTTCAGTTTACAGCAAAGCTTCCTCAGAAAGTTTCTTAGCCTTCATTTTTTCAGGATAAGAATATGACAGCAGTTCTGGTAATATAATATGTATAGGAACATATATATTTCTTTAGCTAGGAACATCTTTATTCCTTTCATTACTGCAGATTACTAATTAAGAAAATCAACCAAACATCTAATTTTTGCATGTTTATGCACCAATTACAGAATTATTGCAGCAATTTTTTAATTCCAAACTCCAGTAGGTTCTTTTTATGGCGAACATAGTTTTTACAAAATAACTTGAAGTGCTGGGGAACCATTACTTGGACTACAGGCTGCATAATGCAGCCTGCTGAGCAGCACTGTCTGTTTGCTATTTCTCTGCAGCTGAGCTTGTTTAAAGTGGAAGTCTGTGTTATTAAGGGTTCATCCTGTTCTATTAGCAACCAAGTAAACCAGATCAACATTGCAAATAATCCAAGAGCAAACTCGCGATGTCCATACTTCAGGCTCCTCTTGTACCAAGTGAGGTACCTTTATTAACTTTGGACCTCCTCTGAAGCTTGCAGTTGTTATCAGCTCCCAACTTTGCCGAGCTAAATGCAAACCTGGACAGGCAGATGTGTTTTGTTTGTTTCCTGGTATTTTGTACTGAGCAAAATTTTTAGTATTCATTAAAAGAAGTGACAATCATGTAAGTGCCCACTTAGTGCTTCTTCTCTCTCATTTCAACCTTTTAGAATACAGCAGTGAGTGATACAGTGGAAAGACTGCATAACTGTCTCAGATTGCTTTTTAGCATCTTTTTGACAGTTCTGTATTTAAACACTGATGCTGATGTCTGGGAAATTTACATTAACATGCTTTTTGTATGGTGTGTAATCTGGAATAATACTGTAAATGAACACTCCCTCTGAAGTCATCTGTAACCTTCCAGCTCTATCCATTCTTGTATTGAAAAAGCCAGTAATTATACCAAACGCTAAAACAGCAAACACATAAAACATCGCTCACATTGATAAAACAGGATTCCTTAAAAATAGATGAAGGCAAATCAAACTAAAAAAAACACCTGATTATTATCCAACTTAGGCTCTTTGATATACTGTGCTTTATACCCACCCACATAATATAATTGGTCAAAATTACTTCTAAAGGAAAAGTAGCTTCCTTTTAGCCTGGTTTGTTTAATTACCCTGCAATTATGCAGAACCAGCCCTATGCATAACTAGGCCATTAGAGTAGCTGCACTGAATCAAGACAAAAGGTTACGTGGATCCGCACATTCTGTTCACCTGTGGTCTATAAGAGATGTCTAAAAAATTGCACAACTGCAATGTCTGCCTGGACTGAACCTTCCTTTGATGTGTCACCTCAGCTTATGGCACTTGATGGCTTGAAAGCCACCAACTATGTAAGTCACAGTCCATTTTCATAAGTTCGTTTGGCGTTTTTTTGCTTCCTGGGATAGTTATAGTCTTAAATTTTCTGGGGAGATATAATTCCTACCACATCTTTTCTGCCCCCCCAAAATATTCTAGTTTTGGTTACAACTTGTATCTGGGGACCATGAAAAGGAAGGAGCTGGGAAAACTGAGTTAAAAAGTAACAATTAAAAAACGTTTTACACTTCCTACATGGATCTCTGTGCACGCTGATACAGATTCCTATTCAGATCTTCAGATCCCACGGAGGTGTTTCAGCATCTCCCACTTGTCACCTTCTGGAAGGGAAGACTACAAAGAGCCATGTGTCTTGTCAGCGTACGAGGTGTACAGCACTAATAACCATGTTTAATGTTTGTGTACAGTGCTGCACAATAGGTGTTCAAAATGCTGTGCTGAGAATAATTAATCCTCCAACACATTCATGTGGTAGGTGGATTAAGCATCATTTTCACAATTTCACAAGGAGGAACAATAAAGAGGCTGTCAAATCTGGAGATGACTAACTAGAATTTGGTTGCCTGTCTTCCTCAGGCTCTTTCAAATATCTCTGCCAGAGGCAATGACAGTTCACAGACTTACATCCCAGATCTTTCCAGTTCCGTGGCTGTTCACTTCTGGGCCACACTGCCTTCCTAAAGCTACCCTTGTCTGCTAGTCTGGGACAAGACTGGGTATTTTTATTCACTTGCTCATTTGAAGGGTCAGGGATCTCAGTATTTATGAAACCTCAGTCTCAGAATCCTGGAGTTTGGATACTTCTCAATGCATTAGTGGAAAGACGCAAGCTCAATATTAGTACAAAGTTCAAGAAATACCCCAGAAGCTCATGGGATTGGAAGGAGGAAATGAAGGAACAATGCTTGAGCACCTATCACCTCTACAGCTTCTCACCACTGGCATAGGAGGTGTATGTGGAAAACAGTCGCTTTGGATCATCTTCCCAGTACAGGGATGCAACTTAAATATTCCTCACAGAAGCCAGTTTAATATTCTGAAGTTCCTAGGACATCCTAACTCCCCAGAACTGGAGAAATACTGGGACAGTGTGCTGCAGTGCAATTTTCTGTGTCTGAGCCTTGGGTCAAGGCTCAGCCACCATAAATTTAAGAACAGCAGTAAAAACCGACACATTTTTTTAGTATGCCCAGTCTTTTAAAATTGGCATCTGCTCTGAATCCCTACACAGCTCAGTGTTTTTCACTGCATTTCCAAAGCCATTCTTTTGTAAATAGATAATTAATGCTTAAATACTTCTTTCAAGGGGTTTCTACATTAACATAAAAATAGCGTAATTACTAATGGTCAAAATGGCATGACTACAATATATAAATTCTAATTCCTTTTGCTGCTCTGAAGCTGATTTTTTTCATCTTCAGCATGATTTTAATCTGCTTTAAATGTGAGTATTACTTAACTTAAAAATATACCTCTTAAGAGAGGAAGAAAAATAATTACTATCATTTTGCAAAGCTGAGTAGTAAAGCAAAAGTAAAGCTAAGCCTAGTGACCACAAGTTTTTCTGAAGATCTTTTTTCAAGACTTTTAAAAAGTAGAGATGATACTTATTAACAAATCTCTGATTCTGTCTACAGAATCTAATGCGACAAGTTTAGATCAAATACAGTCTAATTCTAGAAACAGGTAATGTTCTAGTAATGCTAGTTACTACAGTTGGTAAACATCTTCACTCTAAAATATTTTTTAGTCTGAAATAAAAATCTTATCCTTTGTGCTGAGTTTGCCTAGGTCAACTTCTGAAGTGCATATCAAATAATGTAATTCTTTTTTTTGTCTGTGTTTGTGTGTGTACAACATGTAATAATATTTTCAGGAAAATACTCTGAAGAGCTAATTATTGTTTTCCATTACAACTCCAAGCCACTTTCTATTTTTTTATTTCCAATTTACCTTGAACTTGAGTCTCAAATAGAGAGTCTGTCTTAGAAATTGGAAAATCTCAAGCAAACACACTGAAACAATATATATTACACAATGTGTTAGTTTAAGTAATCTTCCCAATCCATGCACAGAAGAGAATTCTCAGAGAAAAGATGGAAGTAGTGCTGCGGCTTATACCATGCACAGAAGAGAATTCTCAGAGAAAGATGGAAGTAGTGTTGCAGCTTATACCACAGATCAGCTATTTAGTTAAATTTCCAGGAAAGTAACCCACAAGCTCAAAGTGACAGCGGGTCCTGGAGCATACGCAATTTGGAAATGATATTACAGGCTTGAGCAAAGGGAATTACATGAGCAACTGAACCAAGCAGGCAATTTCCAGTGCCAACAATATGGGAGATAAAAAATAGAGATGGTTTTGGAGTCAGTATTTGATGAGTGTACTAAGGCAGGATATACGTCTTTGTATTTGTCCTACAACACGTTTGATTGACATGCAGGTAAGGAAGGGAATAAATAACAAAACCCAAAATAATGAAAAAGCTGCACATTATTTTTGTCTGTTTGAAGTGCTATCATTAAAATCTCCTGAACATACTGGAAAATTAGCACATGTTCAAAGTCATACCATGCATTCTTATAAATCATCAGAAAGTTTCCCTGGATTCTTGGCCTTCTGTTCATTCCTACAATAGAACATACCTTGTACTTTGTCTTATTCTGGTTCTCCAAAACTGAATTTTTAAATTTGGAAGAAAAATACAGTAAGGGAACAAACTAGATAAAAAAAGGAAAAAGTTGAGATATGATAACAAGAGAAGGGTCAGTTCAGAAAAAAAAAGAGAAGGCAATGAGCAGGTTGGCACTGTTTGTATGCTTTGTAAACTGACTATTCATCCCCTATTTCCTTCATTTTCAACTTAGAAAATTACCCTGCAAAACGTTTCAGTTACCCTGAAAAATGTCAGCAAAATAGAAATCTCACTTGCAAAAGTGCATCATGATATTTCATGACTGGGCAGTAACAGGACAGATGAAACTGAACATAAATTTATGCAGAATCATTTTTAAAATTTGGAAAAAAATACACAAACTATAGACACAGTGATGGGTTCTGAACTAGGTATTACCATTCAGGAAAGACTTCATGGAATTGTATTAGGAAATTTTATGACAATGCCATCTCATTGTTCTGTTAAAAACAGAATTATCGACAAGACCAAAAAGGAAAAGAGAACTAGGAAATTTCACTGTACCAGGGTATAAATCTGTAGTGTTCTCGGAACATGTACAGTTCTGGTCTCACTCTTTTTGTAAGGATGTGGAACTAAGAGGTACAAAGAGTGACACAGATGATCAAAGGCATTTAAGGACTTCTGAACATTCTTCAGCCTGAAAAATATCTTAAGGACAGATATGGATAGAGCCTAAAAATTCTTAAGCAGAATAAAGAATGATAAATTTTTCACTTGCCTCTTCCAGTATTAGGAAATACCAAATGAAACTAGTAGGTGAGAGGTTCAGAATAAGCACAGTTCATCTCAACATCCCTGTCATATTCTGGAACTCTGCTGCAAAACTTTGTCTGTGCTCAAACTTTGCACAGACACAAAATGTAATTAAAAAACTCAGTGAAGAAAAATCTATGTATTAAATTAAAAGTAATGCTGGGCTACCTACCAGAGAAGGCTGAGAAAAAAGGCACATCCACTGATCACCAACATTTTATCTCTTCCACAGAATTAGACACCAAGCCAGCCCTAGTGAAACCTCAACTCTCTCCCTGAGAAAGGCTTAGAGGAAAAGACACATGACAGAAAGCAATTAATGACCAGAAAGAACCAATTGAAATGAACTAGAAGGCTTTAGGAGTCAGAAGTATAAAACATGGTGACTAAAGGGCTGCCAAAACAGAACACCTGGGTACCAGCCCCAGCCAGGGACAATACCGGGATTGTAAGCGCCATTACCCGAGCTAGTAGCGGCCTTCCTAGGAACCAGGGACAGTCAGAAAAAGAGAACAGATTTTAAGGGATGACTCATCCAGCCAATGTGCCTCTATTAGCACAACACTTGAGCATGTGCTTGATAGAACCATAAGGCCCATGGAAGTTAATGATGGTAATGTAAAATAAATTTTCCATCAGACAGGCACAGGAGTTTTGAGTAATGCTCAAAGATAAAATCTGAGTTTGCTGAAGGGCGAGTTCATCTGAAAAGATGAAACAGAGAGACCGGAGTGGCACAGACCCAAGAGGGTATGGCAGAACTGAAAACTGAAAGGTAGGAATCAATGCTGCACATAGAGACTTGGAGCAAAAGCAGGAGGAGCGTTTGTATCTCCTGCTTGAGGGGAAGCTGAGATCAAGGGAAGCTGTACCAAACCTAGTGTTTCTTGCAAGGCAAAAACAAAGTTGTAATCTAAGGACAGCAGGAGACACGGATAAGACAAAGAAGTGGGAAAGTGAGCCCTGTATATGAAGGAATAAACAGGGAAATCTGGCAGCAACAAGGAAGAATGTCAGTGGAGGAAAAGTCGGTGCCAGAGTCTGTCAGTTACTTTCTCAAGAAACCAGTAAAATATTAAGGAAGAGGGAGAAGGTTGGATTGGCCGTGGAGCTGCAAAATTAGCTGTTGGAGACTAACGCCTTCACAAAAAAATGGACAACCAGCAAAAGCTTCTGAAATTCCTTCTCAATGGGGATGCTTTTAACCATTCTGCCATTTACTGCAGATTTTGTGAACACTCAATATATTCAAGAGTTGATAAACTGGTTGTTTAAAACAACCAAACAAAAACTTGATTAAAAATTTAAGTTAAATCTTTATTTTAAATTGCCAAGAAACCAAACAAAAACCTTTTAAATTGCTAATTTCCTGTATGTCAAATATTTTGCTCTTGCAAAAATATAACTCCAACTACCAAGATCACCTTTTCCCAAGCGCACGCTACCATGAAAATTGGAAGCATGCCTGAAAAGTCAGAAAATTAAGCGCTTTTTTTTGGAATAAAAATGATGAAGAGAACATCACAGAAATGCCTTGGGAAATCTCTCTACTATTCTGAGAGGATTTCAGCTTACAGACATCTTCAGAACACCGTACAGCTGTGACCAGCAGGGAGGCAGATGGAGAACTGGAGACAAAAACTGTGCAGCAAGCAATGAGCACAGCCCCATCCTTGCTCTCCAGCAATATCCCAAAGCACTTCTCTTCCCACACCAGCAGATAAATAAAACCAGGATTATTTAGAAGGGGTAACCATATGGTTTGAATAATTTGTAAATGCTATTTTGGGCACATTACTATAATATATGGTAGAGACCTACAAAACAGGGTCAAAACTTGCTGTTTTATAACCAACCTGTTCCTTTTGGGTACAGAGACAGAGTTGATAGCTCTATATCAAGTATTCCACACGCTGTTCCTACCTTCATAGTCACAGAAAAAAAAAAAAATTGTTCTATGTGGGGCATATTACTGGGTTCCTGAGCTCAAATAAATATTTATCAGTCTTGCTAATAATTATTTGCTAGTAAATATTTGTTTAAATTGTGAAGTCCTGACTTTCCTTTTTAAATTTCATTTCAGCCTACATGCGTCTGTCTGCTTTGTGCCTTCCTAGTGTGGATTACTGCAATATGTAGCAAAAAAAAAAAAAAAAGACAGAAAAAAAATGCAAAAATATCAACTACAAGTAAGAAAATCAACACAAAAACTTGAAATCTGTTACCCTTAAACTGGGTCCTTTCTCTCTCCAACTCCTTCATTCCCTCTCACCTTTTTTTAATTAATGAAGTCTTAAAATCCAGAAGCCACTTTTATTCTAAATTAAGGTATCTGCAATGCTGCAAGAGCAGCACTGATGAGGGTTTTTGTCTGGATACAGTGCATGCTTTCCAATTTTAATATTTTTTTTTTTTATCATATACAAAACATTGCAGAAGCACATGTAAATCATCACTCTGTTGCCCAGTGGAACAGAATTTCAGTTAGCAATGCCAAAAGTTGCCTACAGAAGGCATCTACATCTGGTCTGCTACATCCAAAGCAGCAACCACAGGCACACAGGGTTTGCTTTGTTCAGAATTCATCTCTGTGGCACAGCTGAGCCTCAGATATTAAAAAAACCCCCAAACCTATGAGCCCTCTGGGGTTAAACAGAAAAATGTTTTCAGTCACAACAACTTTTTAGGGGAGGCAGCAAAGCTGTAACAATGTATGCAAGAAGTGTTATGTAAATCATTAAAGGCCTCCTGACTTCAATTGTTGCTAACACCAAGAAGTTGTCTAATGTACACTTGAGAGCGGGAAGGCAGAACAGATGAATAGTCTCACAAATCCTATTTGCTCAGTTAGAAAAATGCAAAAATATTTGTCGAATCTAAGGAAAAAAAATCTGATTCCCACTCACTGCCATTCAAATTTAAAAGTCAAATTAATATTCATGACTTCTGAGTGTGTGACGGTTTTTAACTGGGAGGCAGAAGGGGCAGATACAATCAGTAAACAAATTTACTGTCGAATCCACACAGAGTTCAATACCTACCTAGCCACTCGTTGAATTTTTTTACTTCACTAGGAAGTCCCAGCTCAGTAAAATCACCAGCATGTATTAGCACATCTCCATATGGCATTTGGATGGGATCAGTTCTTGAGTGAGTATCAGAAATACAGACAAATCGTGTATATCCTGGAGGCTTCGGAGCATCGTGGGGCACCGGATCAACCCTGTAGGAAATGCATCATAACAAGGTTATAAAGTATTTACGTACTCCTTGGTGTCTTCTTTGCAATTTTGACACTACTTTTTTACCTTTACAAAAGAGTACACAGACTTCTAAATCTGCCTGATGGAAGGATTTCTTAAAACAAACCTAACACTAATGGGAGGTGTAAAAATTCTTGATGTTCACATCACAACATTTGCAGTATTTGTTGGGTAGATAGATAGATGAATTTAAAGAGATTAAGGAAAAGAGATTGGACTATGGCAGTAAGTGACACAAATACCCACAAATAAATCAAATATATTGCCATTTTCAAAGGAAAAGTACTATCCCATTTCATTGTTTAAATATGATTACACTGTACACAGGGAAAAGATTTATTTTAGATACATAAATACATTTATATGGTTTGGGTTTTTTTCCTAATTATAACTTCTTTTCTGCAAGTTACTCAATTTGAGCAAATTCAACTAACACATTTTGGAGATATGTTTCAGTGTGTTAATGCAAAGCAACATAAAAACTCTCCTAACAGCTGTAAATGTACGTTAAAGCCTGACTATTGTCAGGACAAAGTGACGATTTTCTGGGCTTAATTACACTAAATGAAATCAGATGTTCTGAGGAGTGAGGCTGCATTGTTCAGAACCCAATCTCTACATGCAAAACTGAAGAAACTAGAAGATCTGACCCAGTATGATGAGACTTACTTATATTTTACAAGAGGAAATCAAAGAACACCCCTCTGCCATAGAAGGAATACTTGTTTTCAAATCAATCTTTTTAACCTCAATCCATATTTTGTTTGAATACATGGAAGCAAACCTATCTATATGCAGCTATACTTTATCTGCTACTCCAGTTAGGGAATTCTCGTGGAAAAAAAAACAAAAAGCAAGAGATGCAAGAGTTATTTTAATGCCACTAGAAACCAGAGAGATATACAGAATTGTTATGAGCTATTTTACTTTTACAACGTTTCTTTTGAAAGGGCAAATAAAATTACTTTTGCTCACTGTTGCAGTATACAGTACATATTTCTATCCCTTGCTGGCTATTCTTCAATTCAGGAGCTTACTTTTACATAAACAAACTCAGGGGAAAAATCATAGAGATCTTTGCTTTTAATAATACTACTTCTGTTTACTAGGTAAATTTTCAAAAAGCATTTTAGTGCTTAAAAGGTATAAGATAATAATTTTTAGTCACTCAACCTTTTCTCTGTGTAAAAAAATTCTATGAAATTTATAGGCAGATAAACTGAGGCATTTTTGACAACCTCACAGGATAAGTGATAGGGTGAGGAACAAATCTAAAACATTGAAATCTTGTTAAATACAGAAAAAAGTCTTAGCATTTTCTACAATGTAACTACAACACCGGAGTATGAACCAATTATTTTGTACCTATCTTTGTCACATAGGAAGAAGAAATTTTGGGGTTTTTACAGCAAAGCTGGAGGAGCAGCCTTTTTGTACAAACACCTTAGGGTTGTCTTTCTGAAGTTCCAGGTTTTGAGCAGAAAGTAGCTAAATATGAGCTGAGGTGTAAACCCAGCTGTGATCAAATCCTACCTGATGAACTGCATGCCAGGGGCATATATAAGCAGGGGTGTCCTGGGAACTCCAAAACTTGGGTGGCAAAGACTGCAGTGCTTGGACTCCAAGCAGCTGAAAACTCCTTGTGTAGGGTACGTGGGGAAGGGCAAATGAAGGAAAAGAGCTGAGATGTTAAAAATGCCTCTGTTTTGGACACGAGAGCTGCACAGGGCAAGCTCCAGGGGAGGCAGCAGGAGTGCAGAGGAATATGGGTGGTCAGTGGTAGGGCTCAGACTGGGAGGTGAGGATTTGCCCTCTGGTGGGAGCTGGGTGAAGGATGATGCAGTTCACAAAATGAACCAGGATGGTTGGATAAAAATGGTGAGGGACTGACCTTGGCTATCACTGTAGCTGTTCAAGCTAAAAGGATTAAACACCAGTCCAGTAAACTGAATTATTGCTCTCCCTGCCCAACACTTCCCAAAGCGAGTTACAGATGGCATTACTGAGCCAGCTTTAAATCATGGATACTGCCTTGGCAAACAGAAGGATATGGACTGTTCTAAAACATCACTCTTTGACTTTTCATGGTAGGGTAGCCTTTAAAGCAGGTACAGCTTCTCCTTCAGAAATATTTTAAAGCTCAGCACAGTAGTGAGATGGGTGTTAGGGAGCAGTGTCCGTTTCACATGGGAAGCTGTGTGGAAAGAACAGCAGACTTACCATGGCAACCCCATGCAGCGCATAATGCACATGCTTTGGATGGGTATGGGGAAGGTGTGGACAGCATTTTCCTGGTTGATGAGGTATGTGTAACTTTTAAATTCTCTGCAATAGGCCAGAGAATTTTCGTGGGAAAAAAGGCATCAATACAAAAAAACCCACCCAAATAAATGAGATGCAGATTTCTCATGTTGAAGTGATATGCACGCACTGAGACCATATATAGGTAAAAGCATATGTCAAGTTTCACAAACTCATCTAAGCTGTATTACTGGAAATAATTTCTGAAGGCTCAATCCCATATTCTTGTGTAACGCATTCCCACAGCAGCTGTCACACCAACACCCAATGCACAGCTTGCAGCATGAGCAGAGGAATACAGATCTGCTGATTATTTTTGTGCAAATGCTTTTGTTTTTCTTTAGATCAGTAGGAAAACTTGCAGAGAAACTGAAAAGCGAAGTTGGAACATCTCAAAGCAAAAACATTTCTAGAGGTTAGTTTATACACCAGATTTCAGTACTTCAGGAAGGAGTGAGACAGGCACTTTCCAGAAATGACTGATGGACTTGAAAACACTGGCAGAATTTACCACCCTCCTTGTCAGAGGCAACCCAGCCATCTCACAAGCACAGGGATGCCAGACTACGACAGGTCTAGAAAGGGCTGTCAGCATATTCTGGGAGCTAAAACATCAAATAAGAAATCCAAACCTGCACAGAGGACCAAGGAAGAGCAGAAGAAAAGGAGCATGCAACCCTCCTGCCCCCCACCCCCCCTCCCGTGGTTAAAGTAGTTTTCTGAGAGTTCAGATGTTAACAGGTCTTTGTGAAATGTTGCTGATTGCCTGCAACATCACTAATGGAGGTATTTTGAACCATGCACAAAGCCTTCACCTCCCTGAAGTTAAGGACAAAACTTGCATGCACAGAAGCAGAGCTAAGATTTCACCCACAACAGTCATGTGAATAAAAGGTGCTTTTGTCACCCTTTTTATGTCTACTTTTCCCTTCTTTATTACTATTCTGTTCACTGGTAAGAAGAAAAAGCAATCCTGCTGGTATTCAGAAACATTATTTACTATTTCTGTACAAAGGGAAAGCGTAGGTCAGATTGTGGTACATGTTTCAATTCATTTGGCCTGTTTTTCTATTTGCACAAGCTTCTTCAATAGTATTAATCATTCATGAGAGATTTCTATACTCTTCTGAGGAACTATTTTCTAAAAATATCTTATTTTCAACTCCTCGCTTGGGTGCTGGTTTTCGATCATGTAGTTGACTGCCTAAGCCTCCTGTACCACAGCTTCTTACTGGTTAGAAGTTTAAGCAGCATATTGTTGAGACCCAAGTGAATACTAATAAATAACTTATTTTCAGCCCAGTAAATAATATTTAGCTTTTAAGATCAGGAAACAGATCTCTGAGTGCCCAGGAGCTGTCTGAATATTCACAAAGAATAGCTAAGCCTCAACAAATCAGGCAACCTGCATTTGGCATTTTCATTGTAAAAGTATTTCAGAACCCACATTTGTTTGTTTGTACTTTTTCTACCATTTGCCAGCTCTATAAACAAAAGATGTTTCCCAGTGCTAACACTCAACTCATTTTACTGTTTGCATTTCAGTAGGATCTAAAAAACCCCAACACAGACCATAATATACTGCCCCCAAAAACCAAGTGTTTGCTCACCATCTTGATATACATGTTAGTCATCAGATTTTTTTTATATAATCTAATTTATGCCAAAAAAGGCATTCACTAAATAGACACACAGCATTCAACCAGTCACAAGTGCTGAGTTTTTTAACTGCAGAAATCATGACCAAGGTTTTTAAGTTATCAAATAATATTAAATGCAAAAAATGTAAATTAGGTGACTATTTGTTCTGTCTTCCTAATGGAAAAGAATACTCTTTAAAAAATGAAAACTAGTCATCTGATCTAAAGATAAGGCTCCTTCTCTCTTTAACATACACAATAAAATAGTGCAGACATTTTCATTCCCTATAAAAATATTTTACAGTAGAATTTTATACTTAATTTATTTGTAATAGCTTTACTGTTTTGCTTTTCCTTCTGGCTCTAAACTTTATGGCAGGTTTCATTTCGTAATTATAATTCTCCACTTTACATTACAAGTAAATCATCTAGAGCAGTTAATTTTACTGATGTTGTCATTATATAAGAAGTCAGAAACAAACACATTATTTTAATTACTCTTTAAGCACTTGGCACTTTTGGAAAGTAAGTTTTCGGATGGGTGCCCACAGTATTTTATGTATTTATATGATTTTTTCCTTGTATGCAGCTGTAATATAACTAACCAAACAGAACATGTGGTGTACAGATCTAGGCTTGGTATTTTCAGCAGCCATGTACATCAACATGCAAGTGTACAAAGCAAACAAACGTTAGTTATTAAGATTGCAGAAAGTATCATCCTTATAGCACCTTGTGTTTTATTGCCACCACTTGTTTTATATTTATCTTTTCAACACCTAAGTACTATGTATTACACTTACACCAGTGAGGGAATCTTTCTCCCATCTTTTAACAAAGTACTTTTCAAATGGACTGATTTCTTGTCATTATAGTAAATATTATTAGAAAGGCAGCAAACAGCATTCCTTGAATTCTTTGTGACTGGTCCATCAAATACCACGTCGACAAGGCAATAACCATTCCGAAGGATGTGCCGGAGCAATAACAACACTATAATACTTACATTTGCACATGTGGGGGCTGGAAGCGTCCCTGGTTAATGTTGTAGAACGTGAAAGCCTGTGTGGGGTTGGAGCTGTACTCATCCACCTCGATGATGAGCCGGCTGTGCTGGTGCCTCCTGGCTGCCATGATGTGGGACTGGGCAAAGGCCATGTCTGCGTGTGGGGCCGGCGCCCTCAGGCCACCATCTCTGCTATCTCCCTGCAGCGGGGGCCAGCACCATGGCAGCCCCCGGCCTGGCCAGCACGCTCCCCTTCCGAACACCTGTGGCACAGGGAGACACGCAGCGTAACTGTCGACACTTCCTCTGCTCACCGTTTGCTTTCTGTAACGTGAGGGGAAGGCAGAGGGATGAAGACAGACTGCTCAAAGTACACAAACTTTTCTAATCAGCAACCTGGCGAACGCGCTTTACTAGAGGTGGGAAGCACAGAGTGAAAGTAAGCTTGCTACTTGCTTATTGCTCAAGTATTTTAGACTTTCAATCCAAACCCAAAAGGTAAGACCATCATTCATTCAGAAAGCCACATCAAATCACAATGTTTTTCCAACACAATCGTTTACTTTCTTTTCTTTTTTATAGAACTGATGAAGTTTTATTCCCCATTCTCCCTCAGAAAACTCCCACCAAACCTGAAATGGAATACCTGACTATGCACACCTCAAATGCAAGTAAATTGAACAAGAACTAGTTTAACTAAATTTTCCCAAACTCTGTGACATTACAGAGAAGCGTTGCAAGTGCCTGTTCTTTACATCAACAGAAGAGTAAATGCCTTTCTGTGCACTCAATCCAGGTTTTATAGCGTCACTGAAGGAACTTCTTGAGGAGCATACAACTCCTTGAGTGAAGGACATAAATATGAAGGGCTCCCCTTTCCAAAATAATTGGAAAAATTATTTTCCAATTATTTCCAATAATTTTCAGTCAGTACTAGCCCAGCATTCTGGATTCACAGGAAAACAGAGTGATTCCAAGGCTAACACACAGTTAAAAGTTACTAAATATTAAAAAATGTAAAATCCATACAGGTTTTGTGTTTGAGAATAAATTTTTCCCCGGAGGTTATGCAAGTCTAGAACAGCAGTACCAAACATGGGCAGGGGAAGAACAACGTGAAACCAACTGGAATGCAAAGAGTATCCCCTAGAAACAGCAGAAAGTAATTTAAATGTGAATTTTACTCTTATTTCCCAGTTTTAATAAAAAATTGATTATAAGCTATAAAGGTGGGTATTTTTACAGTGTAACTTCGCATCCTTTTTAAAAGTTGTCTGACTTAAATATTGACTTTCATGCAAGCACGGGCTCTTTTCTTCTAGGGAACACAAGCAATCTGTTTCAAAGATGTATTTCATGAAAAGCCGTGCTAGAATGCAGCAATTCACTTAATATGCAGAGTTTTGGAGAGCAGGACTGGAAGAATTTTCTGTGACCATGCTGATGTGCCTTTCCGCCATTCTGAAGGGAGCACTGCCGAGAGTGATGGATGAGGGAGGCCTTCACAGTCACTCAGATTTTTAAAGCTATTTACAAGTACTTAGGTTCAATTCAGTTTAGTGGCAGTAAAGCACTTAAGCATTTTTAAAAATCTGGGCTGCAGCCCTCTGCTTAACTACTGCAGATGTTAAGTGCTCCAAGAAGTGGCAGAGTATTTTTGTTTGGGAAAATCTTCTCAGGAAGCCGAAATGAAGGATTCAGCTTGGTTTTTGTTACTGGCTGAATGGCTGTAAGATGATGACAACTTGCTGTCACTAACAAGCCACAGCAAAACAGCCTCAGAATAAAGGAGTAGATTCCTACATGCCCTCCCCTAGAACTGAGCGGTAAGGAAATGCTAGAATAACAACAAAGAAAATTTGGGATTTCAAACACTCTCAGATGCCAAGTTCAGGCTGCAGAAGAAGCAGCAGCACAAAGAAATGTGCCATAGCAGGAGGAGGGAAGGGAGGCACGATCCTTGTAAGAATAATCAAGTATAAATGGCTGCATTTAGGAAATAAGAAACTATGACAGCAGATGTGAAGAACCTTCCCTAAGGAGCTTCCTGTATTAAATGATGCATTTGTAAAGAAGTTTGAATAGTCAAGGTCAGAGATTTTATAGGGGGCAAACTGTTCTAAGTGAACCTACTTCTGTTTGAAAGAAACTATTAGAACTGGTGACCTCTAGAAATATTCTCCAGCAAGATAAATAATTTATGATTCCACACTCCACATAAGGATTTCAACTACCTGAAAAACACAGTCTTTTTTTTACAATTTGGGGGACTGTGCCCACTTTACAGACAACCTGAACCGGGGTTTTCAAAGGAGTTAAGGCTCTGCCTTAGGGACCTAGAATCTCCCTTTAGCCTTGAAGCTCTCAGGAGCTCAGAGCAGCTGGGCAAACAGCTTCTGTCAGTCTCCTCTTTGGGTTCTGTCCTTTACAATTTGTCACAAGTCAGATGTCAAATCTGCTGCAGAAACAGCAGCTAAATGTGCATGTACCCCAATATCCACCCTTTGGCTCTCTTCCTCTTTCTGAGTTAGTGGAATAGCACGTACCAACACAATCTAACTCAAAGACAAATTTGTTTGGTGAACAGAAACATATCCAGTACACCACTGGACACACCCTTACTGCAAAGAGCTCTTTTAAGTAGGGAATCCACCTTGCACATGGGAAAGTGACTGAACCACACAATTTGTGGCCAGCCGGAGAGAATGGCAACAAATATCTGGCAAAAAGTTCACCCTATATACAGATGAAAAATGGGAAGACAACTTATTTCCTTTGATTAAAAAAAAAAAAAAAAAAGGGGGGGGGAAATGCAACAGGATATTGAGCCTTCTGCTCTGCTCAGTGACAGTCACTCAGTGCCAACCGTGGACACATAAAAACCATAAAAAGAATTGGAAAGGGAAGGGAACTTCTAGGAAGGGAAGTTCCTGGGAAGGGAAGGGAAGTTCTGGGAAGGGAAGTTCTGGGAAGTTCTGGGAGTTCTGGGAAGTTCTGGGAAGTTCTGGGAAGTTCTGGGAAGTTCTGGGAAGGGAAGTTCTGGAAGGGAAGTTCTGGGAAGTTCTGGGAAGTTCTGGGAAGGTTCTGGGAAGTTCTGGGAAGGGAAGTTCTGGGAAGTTCTGGGAAGTTGGGAAGGGAATGGG